>NW_026557987.1:9328343-9617866 GCF_026930045.1 Uloborus diversus | reverse complement strand
ACGAGGATTAATTACACTTATTGATTATATTTAAGACAAGAATTTATATTCAGAGTGAAATAGTTCTTGCCGAATTAGCTTAGTTAGGTTCAAACCAAGTGTAGGTCCTACACAGCGAATTTTTCCTTTTCGTCCGGAGAGAAAAAAAAAACCCGAACTTTGAGAAATGTTCTCCTGCCCCACGAGGATTAATTACACTTATTGATTATATTTAAGACAAGAATTAATCTTCATAGTGAAATAGTTCTTGCCGAATTTGCTTAGTTAGGTTCAAACCAAGTGTAGGTCCTACACAGCGAATTTTTCCTTTTCGTCCGGAGAGAAAAAAAAAACCCGAACTTTGAGAAATGTTCTACTGCCCCACGAGGATTAATTACACTTATTGATTATATTTAAGACAAGAATTAATATTCAGAGTGAAATAGTTCTTGCCGAATTTGCTTAGTTAGGTTCAAACCAAGTGTAGGTCCTACACAGCGAATTTTTCCTTTTCGTCCGGAGAGAAAAAAAAAACCCGAACTTTGAGAAATGTTCTCCTGCCCCACGAGGATTGATTACACTTATTGATTATATTTAAGACAAGAATTTATATTCAGAGTGAAATAGTTCTTGCCGAATTAGCTTAGTTAGGTTCAAACCAAGTGTAGGTCCTACACAGCGAATTTTTCCTTTTCGTCCGGAGAGAAAAAAAAAACCCGAACTTTGAGAAATGTTCTCCTGCCCCACGAGGATTGATTACACTTATTGATTATATTTAAGACAAGAATTTATATTCAGAGTGAAATAGTTCTTGCCGAATTAGCTTAGTTAGGTTCAAACCAAGTGTAGGTCCTACACAGCGAATTTTTCCTTTTCGTCCGGAGAGAAAAAAAAAACCCGAACTTTGAGAAATGTTCTCCTGCCCCACGAGGATTGATTACACTTATTGATTATATTTAAGACAAGAATTAATATTCAGAGTGAAATAGTTCTTGCCGAATTTGCTTAGTTAGGTTCAAACCAAGTGTAGGTCCTACACAGCGAATTTTTCCTTTTCGTCCGGAGAGAAAAAAAAAACCCGAACTTTGAGAAATGTTCTCCTGCCCCACGAGGATTAATTACACTTATTGATTATATTTAAGACAAGAATTAATATTCAGAGTGAAATAGTTCTTGCCGAATTAGCTTAGTTAGGTTCAAACCAAGTGTAGGTCCTACACAGCGAATTTTTCCTTTTCGTCCGGAGAGAAAAAAAAAACCCGAACTTTGAGAAATGTTCTCCTGCCCCACGAGGATTGATTACACTTATTGATTATATTTAAGACAAGAATTTATATTCAGAGTGAAATAGTTCTTGCCGAATTAGCTTAGTTAGGTTCAAACCAAGTGTAGGTCCTACACAGCGAATTTTTCCTTTTCGTCCGGAGAGAAAAAAAAAACCCGAACTTTGAGAAATGTTCTCCTGCCCCACGAGGATTAATTACACTTATTGATTATATTTAAGACAAGAATTAATATTCAGAGTGAAATAGTTCTTGCCGAATTTGCTTAGTTAGGTTCAAACCAAGTGTAGGTCCTACACAGCGAATTTTTCCTTTTCGTCCGGAGAGAAAAAAAAAACCCGAACTTTGAGAAATGTTCTCCTGCCCCACGAGGATTGATTACACTTATTGATTATATTTAAGACAAGAATTTATATTCAGAGTGAAATAGTTCTTGCCGAATTAGCTTAGTTAGGTTCAAACCAAGTGTAGGTCCTACACAGCGAATTTTTCCTTTTCGTCCGGAGAGAAAAAAAAAACCCGAACTTTGAGAAATGTTCTCCTGCCCCACGAGGATTAATTACACTTATTGATTATATTTAAGACAAGAATTTAATATTCAGAGTGAAATAGTTCTTGCCGAATTAGCTTAGTTAGGTTCAAACCAAGTGTAGGTCCTACACAGCGAATTTTTCCTTTTCGTCCGGAGAGAAAAAAAAAACCCGAACTTTTGAGAAATGTTCTCCTGCCCCACGAGGATTAATTACACTTATTGATTATATTTAAGACAAGAATTAATATTCAGAGTGAAATAGTTCTTGCCGAATTTGCTTAGTTAGGTTCAAACCAAGTGTAGGTCCTACACAGCGAATTTTTCCTTTTCGTCCGGAGAGAAAAAAAAAACCCGAACTTTGAGAAATGTTCTCCTGCCCCACGAGGATTGATTACACTTATTGATTATATTTAAGACAAGAATTTATATTCAGAGTGAAATAGTTCTTGCCGAATTTGCTTAGTTAGGTTCAAACCAAGTGTAGGTCCTACACAGCGAATTTTTCCTTTTCGTCCGGAGAGAAAAAAAAAACCCGAACTTTGAGAAATGTTCTCCTGCCCCACGAGGATTGATTACACTTATTGATTATATTTAAGACAAGAATTAATATTCAGAGTGAAATAGTTCTTGCCGAATTTGCTTAGTTAGGTTCAAACCAAGTGTAGGTCCTACACAGCGAATTTTTCCTTTTCGTCCGGAGAGAAAAAAAAAACCCGAACTTTGAGAAATGTTCTCCTGCCCCACGAGGATTGATTACACTTATTGATTATATTTAAGACAAGAATTAATCTTCATAGTGAAATAGTTCTTGCCGAATTTGCTTAGTTAGGTTCAAACCAAGTGTAGGTCCTACACAGCGAATTTTTCCTTTTCGTCCGGAGAGAAAAAAAAAACCCGAACTTTGAGAAATGTTCTCCTGCCCCACGAGGATTGATTACACTTATTGATTATATTTAAGACAAGAATTTATATTCAGAGTGAAATAGTTCTTGCCGAATTAGCTTAGTTAGGTTCAAACCAAGTGTAGGTCCTACACAGCGAATTTTTCCTTTTCGTCCGGAGAGAAAAAAAAAACCCGAACTTTGAGAAATGTTCTCCTGCCCCACGAGGATTAATTACACTTATTGATTATATTTAAGACAAGAATTAATATTCAGAGTGAAATAGTTCTTGCCGAATTAGCTTAGTTAGGTTCAAACCAAGTGTAGGTCCTACACAGCGAATTTTTCCTTTTCGTCCGGAGAGAAAAAAAAAACCCGAACTTTGAGAAATGTTCTCCTGCCCCACGAGGATTTGAGATTACACTTATTGATTATATTTAAGACAAGAATTAATCTTCATAGTTCAATTTGCTTAGTGAAATAGTTCTTGCCGAATTTGCTTAGTTAGGTTCAAACCAAGTGTAGGTCCTACACAGCGAATTTTTCCTTTTCGTCCGGAGAGAAAAAAAAAACCCGAACTTTGAGAAATGTTCTCCTGCCCCACGAGGATTGATTACACTTATTGATTATATTTAAGACAAGAATTAATCTTCAGAGTGAAATAGTTCTTGCCGAATTAGCTTAGTTAGGTTCAAACCAAGTGTAGGTCCTACACAGCGAATTTTTCCTTTTCGTCCGGAGAGAAAAAAAAAACCCGAACTTTGAGAAATGTTCTCCTGCCCCACGAGGATTGATTACACTTATTGATTATATTTAAGACAAGAATTAATATTCAGAGTGAAATAGTTCTTGCCGAATTTGCTTAGTTAGGTTCAAACCAAGTGTAGGTCCTACACAGCGAATTTTTCCTTTTCGTCCGGAGAGAAAAAAAAAACCCGAACTTTGAGAAATGTTCTCCTGCCCCACGAGGATTGATTACACTTATTGATTATATTTAAGACAAGAATTAATATTCAGAGTGAAATAGTTCTTGCCGAATTTGCTTAGTTAGGTTCAAACCAAGTGTAGGTCCTACACAGCGAATTTTTCCTTTTCGTCCGGAGAGAAAAAAAAAACCCGAACTTTGAGAAATGTTCTCCTGCCCCACGAGGATTGATTACACTTATTGATTATATTTAAGACAAGAATTAATATTCAGAGTGAAATAGTTCTTGCCGAATTTGCTTAGTTAGGTTCAAACCAAGTGTAGGTCCTACACAGCGAATTTTTCCTTTTCGTCCGGAGAGAAAAAAAAAACCCGAACTTTGAGAAATGTTCTCCTGCCCCACGAGGATTAATTACACTTATTGATTATATTTAAGACAAGAATTAATCTTCAGAGTGAAATAGTTCTTGCCGAATTTGCTTAGTTAGGTTCAAACCAAGTGTAGGTCCTACACAGCGAATTTTTCCTTTTCGTCCGGAGAGAAAAAAAAAACCCGAACTTTGAGAAATGTTCTCCTGCCCCACGAGGATTGATTACACTTATTGATTATATTTAAGACAAGAATTTATATTCAGAGTGAAATAGTTCTTGCCGAATTAGCTTAGTTAGGTTCAAACCAAGTGTAGGTCCTACACAGCGAATTTTTCCTTTTCGTCCGGAGAGAAAAAAAAAACCCGAACTTTGAGAAATGTTCTCCTGCCCCACGAGGATTAATTACACTTATTGATTATATTTAAGACAAGAATTAATCTTCATAGTGAAATAGTTCTTGCCGAATTTGCTTAGTTAGGTTCAAACCAAGTGTAGGTCCTACACAGCGAATTTTTCCTTTTCGTCCGGAGAGAAAAAAAAAACCCGAACTTTGAGAAATGTTCTCCTGCCCCACGAGGATTGATTACACTTATTGATTATATTTAAGACAAGAATTAATCTTCATAGTGAAATAGTTCTTGCCGAATTTGCTTAGTTAGGTTCAAACCAAGTGTAGGTCCTACACAGCGAATTTTTCCTTTTCGTCCGGAGAGAAAAAAAAAACCCGAACTTTGAGAAATGTTCTCCTGCCCCACGAGGATTGATTACACTTATTGATTATATTTAAGACAAGAATTAATCTTCATAGTGAGTGAAATAGTTCTTGCCGAATTTTTCGTCCGGAGCTTAGTTAGGTTCAAACCAAGTGTAGGTCCTACCTACAGCGAATTTTTCCTTTTCGTCCGGAGAGAAAAAAAAAACCCGAACTTTGAGAAATGTTCTCCTGCCCCACGAGGATTGATTACACTTATTGATTATATTTAAGACAAGAATTTATATTCAGAGTGAAATAGTTCTTGCCGAATTAGCTTAGTTAGGTTCAAACCAAGTGTAGGTCCTACACAGCGAATTTTTCCTTTTCGTCCGGAGAGAAAAAAAAAACCCGAACTTTGAGAAATGTTCTCCTGCCCCACGAGGATTGATTACACTTATTGATTATATTTAAGACAAGAATTAATCTTCAGAGTGAAATAGTTCTTGCCGAATTTGCTTAGTTAGGTTCAAACCAAGTGTAGGTCCTACACAGCGAATTTTTCCTTTTCTTTTCGCCCCACGAGGATTGATTACCGGACAAGAGAAAAAAAAGGTTCAAACCAAGTGTAGGTCCCGCGAATTTTTCCTTTTCGTCCGGAGAGAAAAAAAAAACCCGAACTTGAGAAATGTTCTCCTGCCCCACGAGGATTGATTACACTTATTGATTATATTTAAGACAAGAATTAATCTTCATAGTGAAATAGTTCTTGCCGAATTTGCTTAGTTAGGTTCAAACCAAGTGTAGGTCCTACACAGCGAATTTTTCCTTTTCGTCCGGAGAGAAAAAAAAAACCCGAACTTTGAGAAATGTTCTCCTGCCCCACGAGGATTGATTACACTTATTGATTATATTTAAGACAAGAATTAATCTTCATAGTGAAATAGTTCTTGCCGAATTTGCTTAGTTAGGTTCAAACCAAGTGTAGGTCCTACACAGCGAATTTTTCCTTTTCGTCCGGAGAGAAAAAAAAAACCCGAACTTTGAGAAATGTTCTCCTGCCCCACGAGGATTGATTACACTTATTGATTATATTTAAGACAAGAATTTATATTCAGAGTGAAATAGTTCTTGCCGAATTAGCTTAGTTAGGTTCAAACCAAGTGTAGGTCCTACACAGCGAATTTTTCCTTTTCGTCCGGAGAGAAAAAAAAAACCCGAACTTTGAGAAATGTTCTCCTGCCCCACGAGGATTGATTACACTTATTGATTATATTTAAGACAAGAATTAATCTTCATAGTGAAATAGTTCTTGCCGAATTTGCTTAGTTAGGTTCAAACCAAGTGTAGGTCCTACACAGCGAATTTTTCCTTTTCGTCCGGAGAGAAAAAAAAAACCCGAACTTTGAGAAATGTTCTCCTGCCCCACGAGGATTAATTACACTTATTGATTATATTTAAGACAAGAATTAATCTTCATAGTGAAATAGTTCTTGCCGAATTTGCTTAGTTAGGTTCAAACCAAGTGTAGGTCCTACACAGCGAATTTTTCCTTTTCGTCCGGAGAGAAAAAAAAAACCCGAACTTTGAGAAATGTTCTCCTGCCCCACGAGGATTGATTACACTTATTGATTATATTTAAGACAAGAATTAATCTTCATAGTGAAATAGTTCTTGCCGAATTTGCTTAGTTAGGTTCAAACCAAGTGTAGGTCCTACACAGCGAATTTTTCCTTTTCGTCCGGAGAGAAAAAAAAAACCCGAACTTTGAGAAATGTTCTCCTGCCCCACGAGGATTGATTACACTTATTGATTATATTTAAGACAAGAATTAATCTTCATAGTGAAATAGTTCTTGCCGAATTTGCTTAGTTAGGTTCAAACCAAGTGTAGGTCCTACACAGCGAATTTTTCCTTTTCGTCCGGAGAGAAAAAAAAAACCCGAACTTTGAGAAATGTTCTCCTGCCCCACGAGGATTGATTACACTTATTGATTATATTTAAGACAAGAATTTATATTCAGAGTGAAATAGTTCTTGCCGAATTAGCTTAGTTAGGTTCAAACCAAGTGTAGGTCCTACACAGCGAATTTTTCCTTTTCGTCCGGAGAGAAAAAAAAAACCCGAACTTTGAGAAATGTTCTCCTGCCCCACGAGGATTGATTACACTTATTGATTATATTTAAGACAAGAATTAATATTCATAGTGAAATAGTTCTTGCCGAATTTGCTTAGTTAGGTTCAAACCAAGTGTAGGTCCTACACAGCGAATTTTTCCTTTTCGTCCGGAGAGAAAAAAAAAACCCGAACTTTGAGAAATGTTCTCCTGCCCCACGAGGATTGATTACACTTATTGATTATATTTAAGACAAGAATTAATCTTCATAGTGAAATAGTTCTTGCCGAATTTGCTTAGTTAGGTTCAAACCAAGTGTAGGTCCTACACAGCGAATTTTTCCTTTTCGTCCGGAGAGAAAAAAAAAACCCGAACTTTGAGAAATGTTCTCCTGCCCCACGAGGATTGATTACACTTATTGATTATATTTAAGACAAGAATTTATATTCAGAGTGAAATAGTTCTTGCCGAATTAGCTTAGTTAGGTTCAAACCAAGTGTAGGTCCTACACAGCGAATTTTTCCTTTTCGTCCGGAGAGAAAAAAAAAAACCCGAACTTTGAGAAATGTTCTCCTGCCCCACGAGGATTGATTACACTTATTGATTATATTTAAGACAAGAATTAATCTTCATAGTGAAATAGTTCTTGCCGAATTTGCTTAGTTAGGTTCAAACCAAGTGTAGGTCCTACACAGCGAATTTTTCCTTTTCGTCCGGAGAGAAAAAAAAAACCCGAACTTTGAGAAATGTTCTCCTGCCCCACGAGGATTGATTACACTTATTGATTATATTTAAGACAAGAATTTATATTCAGAGTGAAATAGTTCTTGCCGAATTAGCTTAGTTAGGTTCAAACCAAGTGTAGGTCCTACACAGCGAATTTTTCCTTTTCGTCCGGAGAGAAAAAAAAAACCCGAACTTTGAGAAATGTTCTCCTGCCCCACGAGGATTGATTACACTTATTGATTATATTTAAGACAAGAATTAATCTTCATAGTGAAATAGTTCTTGCCGAATTAGCTTAGTTAGGTTCAAACCAAGTGTAGGTCCTACACAGCGAATTTTTCCTTTTCGTCCGGAGAGAAAAAAAAAACCCGAACTTTGAGAAATGTTCTCCTGCCCCACGAGGATTGATTACACTTATTGATTATATTTAAGACAAGAATTTATATTCAGAGTGAAATAGTTCTTGCCGAATTAGCTTAGTTAGGTTCAAACCAAGTGTAGGTCCTACACAGCGAATTTTTCCTTTTCGTCCGGAGAGAAAAAAAAAACCCGAACTTTGAGAAATGTTCTCCTGCCCCACGAGGATTGATTACACTTATTGATTATATTTAAGACAAGAATTAATCTTCATAGTGAAATAGTTCTTGCCGAATTTGCTTAGTTAGGTTCAAACCAAGTGTAGGTCCTACACAGCGAATTTTTCCTTTTCGTCCGGAGAGAAAAAAAAAACCCGAACTTTGAGAAATGTTCTCCTGCCCCACGAGGATTGATTACACTTATTGATTATATTTAAGACAAGAATTAATCTTCATAGTGAAATAGTTCTTGCCGAATTTGCTTAGTTAGGTTCAAACCAAGTGTAGGTCCTACACAGCGAATTTTTCCTTTTCGTCCGGAGAGAAAAAAAAAACCCGAACTTTGAGAAATGTTCTCCTGCCCCACGAGGATTGATTACACTTATTGATTATATTTAAGACAAGAATTTATATTCAGAGTGAAATAGTTCTTGCCGAATTAGCTTAGTTAGGTTCAAACCAAGTGTAGGTCCTACACAGCGAATTTTTCCTTTTCGTCCGGAGAGAAAAAAAAAACCCGAACTTTGAGAAATGTTCTCCTGCCCCACGAGGATTGATTACACTTATTGATTATATTTAAGACAAGAATTAATCTTCATAGTGAAATAGTTCTTGCCGAATTTGCTTAGTTAGGTTCAAACCAAGTGTAGGTCCTACACAGCGAATTTTTCCTTTTCGTCCGGAGAGAAAAAAAAAACCCGAACTTTGAGAAATGTTCTCCTGCCCCACGAGGATTAATTACACTTATTGATTATATTTAAGACAAGAATTAATCTTCATAGTGAAATAGTTCTTGCCGAATTTGCTTAGTTAGGTTCAAACCAAGTGTAGGTCCTACACAGCGAATTTTTCCTTTTCGTCCGGAGAGAAAAAAAAAACCCGAACTTTGAGAAATGTTCTCCTGCCCCACGAGGATTGATTACACTTATTGATTATATTTAAGACAAGAATTTATATTCAGAGTGAAATAGTTCTTGCCGAATTAGCTTAGTTAGGTTCAAACCAAGTGTAGGTCCTACACAGCGAATTTTTCCTTTTCGTCCGGAGAGAAAAAAAAAACCCGAACTTTGAGAAATGTTCTCCTGCCCCACGAGGATTGATTACACTTATTGATTATATTTAAGACAAGAATTAATCTTCATAGTGAAATAGTTCTTGCCGAATTTGCTTAGTTAGGTTCAAACCAAGTGTAGGTCCTACACAGCGAATTTTTCCTTTTCGTCCGGAGAGAAAAAAAAAACCCGAACTTTGAGAAATGTTCTCCTGCCCCACGAGGATTGATTACACTTATTGAAATAGTTCTTGCCGAATTTGCTTAGTTAGGTTCAAACCAAGTGTAGGTCCTACACAGCGAATTTTTCCTTTTCGTCCGGAGAGAAAAAAAAAACCCGAACTTTGAGAAATGTTCTCCTGCCCCACGAGGATTGATTACACTTATTGATTATATTTAAGACAAGAATTAATCTTCATAGTGAAATAGTTCTTGCCGAATTTGCTTAGTTAGGTTCAAACCAAGTGTAGGTCCTACACAGCGAATTTTTCCTTTTCGTCCGGAGAGAAAAAAAAAACCCGAACTTTGAGAAATGTTCTCCTGCCCCACGAGGATTGATTACACTTATTGATTATATTTAAGACAAGAATTAATATTCAGAGTGAAATAGTTCTTGCCGAATTAGCTTAGTTAGGTTCAAACCAAGTGTAGGTCCTACACAGCGAATTTTTCCTTTTCGTCCGGAGAGAAAAAAAAAAACCCGAACTTTGAGAAATGTTCTCCTGCCCCACGAGGATTGATTACACTTATTGATTATATTTAAGACAAGAATTAATATTCAGAGTGAAATAGTTCTTGCCGAATTTGCTTAGTTAGGTTCAAACCAAGTGTAGGTCCTACACAGCGAATTTTTCCTTTTCGTCCGGAGAGAAAAAAAAAACCCGAACTTTGAGAAATGTTCTCCTGCCCCACGAGGATTGATTACACTTATTGATTATATTTAAGACAAGAATTAATATTCAGAGTGAAATAGTTCTTGCCGAATTAGCTTAGTTAGGTTCAAACCAAGTGTAGGTCCTACACAGCGAATTTTTCCTTTTCGTCCGGAGAGAAAAAAAAAACCCGAACTTTGAGAAATGTTCTCCTGCCCCACGAGGATTGATTACACTTATTGATTATATTTAAGACAAGAATTAATCTTCATAGTGAAATAGTTCTTGCCGAATTAGCTTAGTTAGGTTCAAACCAAGTGTAGGTCCTACACAGCGAATTTTTCCTTTTCGTCCGGAGAGAAAAAAAAAACCCGAACTTTGAGAAATGTTCTCCTGCCCCACGAGGATTGATTACACTTATTGATTATATTTAAGACAAGAATTTATATTCAGAGTGAAATAGTTCTTGCCGAATTAGCTTAGTTAGGTTCAAACCAAGTGTAGGTCCTACACAGCGAATTTTTCCTTTTCGTCCGGAGAGAAAAAAAAAACCCGAACTTTGAGAAATGTTCTCCTGCCCCACGAGGATTGATTACACTTATTGATTATATTTAAGACAAGAATTAATCTTCATAGTGAAATAGTTCTTGCCGAATTAGCTTAGTTAGGTTCAAACCAAGTGTAGGTCCTACACAGCGAATTTTTCCTTTTCGTCCGGAGAGAAAAAAAAAACCCGAACTTTGAGAAATGTTCTCCTGCCCCACGAGGATTAATTACACTTATTGATTATATTTAAGACAAGAATTAATATTCAGAGTGAAATAGTTCTTGCCGAATTAGCTTAGTTAGGTTCAAACCAAGTGTAGGTCCTACACAGCGAATTTTTCCTTTTCGTCCGGAGAGAAAAAAAAAACCCGAACTTTGAGAAATGTTCTCCTGCCCCACGAGGATTGATTACACTTATTGATTATATTTAAGACAAGAATTTATATTCAGAGTGAAATAGTTCTTGCCGAATTAGCTTAGTTAGGTTCAAACCAAGTGTAGGTCCTACACAGCGAATTTTTCCTTTTCGTCCGGAGAGAAAAAAAAAACCCGAACTTTGAGAAATGTTCTCCTGCCCCACGAGGATTGATTACACTTATTGATTATATTTAAGACAAGAATTAATCTTCATAGTGAAATAGTTCTTGCCGAATTAGCTTAGTTAGGTTCAAACCAAGTGTAGGTCCTACACAGCGAATTTTTCCTTTTCGTCCGGAGAGAAAAAAAAAACCCGAACTTTGAGAAATGTTCTCCTGCCCCACGAGGATTGATTACACTTATTGATTATATTTAAGACAAGAATTAATCTTCAGAGTGAAATAGTTCTTGCCGAATTAGCTTAGTTAGGTTCAAACCAAGTGTAGGTCCTACACAGCGAATTTTTCCTTTTCGTCCGGAGAGAAAAAAAAAACCCGAACTTTGAGAAATGTTCTCCTGCCCCACGAGGATTGATTACACTTATTGATTATATTTAAGACAAGAATTTATATTCAGAGTGAAATAGTTCTTGCCGAATTAGCTTAGTTAGGTTCAAACCAAGTGTAGGTCCTACACAGCGAATTTTTCCTTTTCGTCCGGAGAGAAAAAAAAAACCCGAACTTTGAGAAATGTTCTCCTGCCCCACGAGGATTGATTACACTTATTGATTATATTTAAGACAAGAATTTATATTCAGAGTGAAATAGTTCTTGCCGAATTAGCTTAGTTAGGTTCAAACCAAGTGTAGGTCCTACACAGCGAATTTTTCCTTTTCGTCCGGAGAGAAAAAAAAAACCCGAACTTTGAGAAATGTTCTCCTGCCCCACGAGGATTAATTACACTTATTGATTATATTTAAGACAAGAATTAATCTTCAGAGTGAAATAGTTCTTGTGAAATAGTTCGAATTAGCTTAGTTAGGTTCAAACCAAGTGTAGGTCCTACACAGCGAATTTTTCCTTTTCGTCCGGAGAGAAAAAAAAAACCCGAACTTTGAGAAATGTTCTCCTGCCCCACGAGGATTGATTACACTTATTGATTATATTTAAGACAAGAATTAATATTCAGAGTGAAATAGTTCTTGCCGAATTAGCTTAGTTAGGTTCAAACCAAGTGTAGGTCCTACACGAATTTTTCCTTTTCGTCCGGAGAGAAAAAAAAAACCCGAACTTTGAGAAATGTTCTCCTGCCCCACGAGGATTGATTACACTTATTGATTATATTTAAGACAAGAATTAATCTTCATAGTGAAATAGTTCTTGCCGAATTTGCTTAGTTAGGTTCAAACCAAGTGTAGGTCCTACACAGCGAATTTTTCCTTTTCGTCCGGAACTTTGAGAAATGTTCTCCTGCCCCACGAGGATTGATTACACTTATTGATTATATTTAAGACAAGAATTTATATTCAGAGTGAAATAGTTCTTGCCGAATTAGCTTAGTTAGGTTCAAACCAAGTGTAGGTCCTACACAGCGAATTTTTCCTTTTCGTCCGGAGAGAAAAAAAAAACCCGAACTTTGAGAAATGTTCTCCTGCCCCACGAGGATTGATTACACTTATTGATTATATTTAAGACAAGAATTAATCTTCATAGTGAAATAGTTCTTGCCGAATTTGCTTAGTTAGGTTCAAACCAAGTGTAGGTCCTACACAGCGAATTTTTCCTTTTCGTCCGGAGAGAAAAAAAAAACCCGAACTTTGAGAAATGTTCTCCTGCCCCACGAGGATTAATTACACTTATTGATTATATTTAAGACAAGAATTAATCTTCATAGTGAAATAGTTCTTGCCGAATTTGCTTAGTTAGGTTCAAACCAAGTGTAGGTCCTACACAGCGAATTTTTCCTTTTCGTCCGGAGAGAAAAAAAAAACCCGAACTTTGAGAAATGTTCTCCTGCCCCACGAGGATTGATTACACTTATTGATTATATTTAAGACAAGAATTAATCTTCATAGTGAAATAGTTCTTGCCGAATTAGCTTAGTTAGGTTCAAACCAAGTGTAGGTCCTACACAGCGAATTTTTCCTTTTCGTCCGGAGAGAAAAAAAAAACCCGAACTTTGAGAAATGTTCTCCTGCCCCACGAGGATTGATTACACTTATTGATTATATTTAAGACAAGAATTTATATTCAGAGTGAAATAGTTCTTGCCGAATTCAGAGAAATGTTCTCCTGCCCCAGTGAAATAGTTCTTGCCGAATTAGCTTAGTTAGGTTCAAACCAAGTGTAGGTCCTACACAGCGAATTTTTCCTTTTCGTCCGGAGAGAAAAAAAAAACCCGAACTTTGAGAAATGTTCTCCTGCCCCACGAGGATTGATTACACTTATTGATTATATTTAAGACAAGAATTAATCTTCATAGTGAAATAGTTCTTGCCGAATTTGCTTAGTTAGGTTCAAACCAAGTGTAGGTCCTACACAGCGAATTTTTCCTTTTCGTCCGGAGAGAAAAAAAAAACCCGAACTTTGAGAAATGTTCTCCTGCCCCACGAGGATTGATTACACTTATTGATTATATTTAAGACAAGAATTTATATTCAGAGTGAAATAGTTCTTGCCGAATTTGCTTAGTTAGGTTCAAACCAAGTGTAGGTCCTACACAGCGAATTTTTCCTTTTCGTCCGGAGAGAAAAAAAAAACCCGAACTTTGAGAAATGTTCTCCTGCCCCACGAGGATTGATTACACTTATTGATTATATTTAAGACAAGAATTAATCTTCATAGTGAAATAGTTCTTGCCGAATTTGCTTAGTTAGGTTCAAACCAAGTGTAGGTCCTACACAGCGAATTTTTCCTTTTCGTCCGGAGAGAAAAAAAAAACCCGAACTTTGAGAAATGTTCTCCTGCCCCACGAGGATTGATTACACTTATTGATTATATTTAAGACAAGAATTAATCTTCATAGTGAAATAGTTCTTGCCGAATTTGCTTAGTTAGGTTCAAACCAAGTGTAGGTCCTACACAGCGAATTTTTCCTTTTCGTCCGGAGAGAAAAAAAAAACCCGAACTTTGAGAAATGTTCTCCTGCCCCACGAGGATTGATTACACTTATTGATTATATTTAAGACAAGAATTAATCTTCATAGTGAAATAGTTCTTGCCGAATTTGCTTAGTTAGGTTCAAACCAAGTGTAGGTCCTACACAGCGAATTTTTCCTTTTCGTCCGGAGAGAAAAAAAAAACCCGAACTTTGAGAAATGTTCTCCTGCCCCACGAGGATTGATTACACTTATTGATTATATTTAAGACAAGAATTTATATTCAGAGTGAAATAGTTCTTGCCGAATTTGCTTAGTTAGGTTCAAACCAAGTGTAGGTCCTACACAGCGAATTTTTCCTTTTCGTCCGGAGAGAAAAAAAAAACCCGAACTTTGAGAAATGTTCTCCTGCCCCACGAGGATTGATTACACTTATTGATTATATTTAAGACAAGAATTAATCTTCATAGTGAAATAGTTCTTGCCGAATTTGCTTAGTTAGGTTCAAAAACCAAGTGTAGGTCCTACCCGGAAGTGTTAGGTTAATCCTTGCCGAATTTGCTAGGTTCAAACCAAGTGTACACGCAGCGAATTTTTCCTTTTCGTCCGGAGAGAAAAAAAAAACCCGAACTTTGAGAAATGTTCTCCTGCCCCACGAGGATTGATTACACTTATTGATTATATTTAAGACAAGAATTAATCTTCATAGTGAAATAGTTCTTGCCGAATTTGCTTAGTTAGGTTCAAACCAAGTGTAGGTCCTACACAGCGAATTTTTCCTTTTCGTCCGGAGAGAAAAAAAAAACCCGAACTTTGAGAAATGTTCTCCTGCCCCACGAGGATTGATTACACTTATTGATTATATTTAAGACAAGAATTAATCTTCATAGTGAAATAGTTCTTGCCGAATTTGCTTAGTTAGGTTCAAACCAAGTGTAGGTCCTACACAGCGAATTTTTCCTTTTCGTCCGGAGAGAAAAAAAAAACCCGAACTTTGAGAAATGTTCTCCTGCCCCACGAGGATTGATTACACTTATTGATTATATTTAAGACAAGAATTAATCTTCATAGTGAAATAGTTCTTGCCGAATTTGCTTAGTTAGGTTCAAACCAAGTGTAGGTCCTACACAGCGAATTTTTCCTTTTCGTCCGGAGAGAAAAAAAAAACCCGAACTTTGAGAAATGTTCTCCTGCCCCACGAGGATTAATTACACTTATTGATTATATTTAAGACAAGAATTAATCTTCATAGTGAAATAGTTCTTGCCGAATTTGCTTAGTTAGGTTCAAACCAAGTGTAGGTCCTACACAGCGAATTTTTCCTTTTCGTCCGGAGAGAAAAAAAAAACCCGAACTTTGAGAAATGTTCTCCTGCCCCACGAGGATTGATTACACTTATTGATTATATTTAAGACAAGAATTAATCTTCATAGTGAAATAGTTCTTGCCGAATTTGCTTAGTTAGGTTCAAACCAAGTGTAGGTCCTACACAGCGAATTTTTCCTTTTCGTCCGGAGAGAAAAAAAAAACCCGAACTTTGAGAAATGTTCTCCTGCCCCACGAGGATTGATTACACTTATTGATTATATTTAAGACAAGAATTAATCTTCATAGTGAAATAGTTCTTGCCGAATTTGCTTAGTTAGGTTCAAACCAAGTGTAGGTCCTACACAGCGAATTTTTCCTTTTCGTCCGGAGAGAAAAAAAAAACCCGAACTTTGAGAAATGTTCTCCTGCCCCACGAGGATTGATTACACTTATTGATTATATTTAAGACAAGAATTAATCTTCATAGTGAAATAGTTCTTGCCGAATTTGCTTAGTTAGGTTCAAACCAAGTGTAGGTCCTACACAGCGAATTTTTCCTTTTCGTCCGGAGAGAAAAAAAAAACCCGAACTTTGAGAAATGTTCTCCTGCCCCACGAGGATTGATTACACTTATTGATTATATTTAAGACAAGAATTAATCTTCATAGTGAAATAGTTCTTGCCGAATTTGCTTAGTTAGGTTCAAACCAAGTGTAGGTCCTACACAGCGAATTTTTCCTTTTCGTCCGGAGAGAAAAAAAAAACCCGAACTTTGAGAAATGTTCTCCTGCCCCACGAGGATTAATTACACTTATTGATTATATTTAAGACAAGAATTAATATTCATAGTGAAATAGTTCTTGCCGAATTTGCTTAGTTAGGTTCAAACCAAGTGTAGGTCCTACACAGCGAATTTTTCCTTTTCGTCCGGAGAGAAAAAAAAAACCCGAACTTTGAGAAATGTTCTCCTGCCCCACGAGGATTGATTACACTTATTGATTATATTTAAGACAAGAATTAATCTTCATAGTGAAATAGTTCTTGCCGAATTTGCTTAGTTAGGTTCAAACCAAGTGTAGGTCCTACACAGCGAATTTTTCCTTTTCGTCCGGAGAGAAAAAAAAAACCCGAACTTTGAGAAATGTTCTCCTGCCCCACGAGGATTAATTACACTTATTGATTATATTTAAGACAAGAATTTATATTCAGAGTGAAATAGTTCTTGCCGAATTTGCTTAGTTAGGTTCAAACCAAGTGTAGGTCCTACACAGCGAATTTTTCCTTTTCGTCCGGAGAGAAAAAAAAAACCCGAACTTTGAGAAATGTTCTCCTGCCCCACGAGGATTGATTACACTTATTGATTATATTTAAGACAAGAATTAATCTTCATAGTGAAATAGTTCTTGCCGAATTTGCTTAGTTAGGTTCAAACCAAGTGTAGGTCCTACACAGCGAATTTTTCCTTTTCGTCCGGAGAGAAAAAAAAAACCCGAACTTTGAGAAATGTTCTCCTGCCCCACGAGGATTGATTACACTTATTGATTATATTTAAGACAAGAATTTATATTCAGAGTGAAATAGTTCTTGCCGAATTTGCTTAGTTAGGTTCAAACCAAGTGTAGGTCCTACACAGCGAATTTTTCCTTTTCGTCCGGAGAGAAAAAAAAAACCCGAACTTTGAGAAATGTTCTCCTGCCCCACGAGGATTGATTACACTTATTGATTATATTTAAGACAAGAATTAATCTTCATAGTGAAATAGTTCTTGCCGAATTTGCTTAGTTAGGTTCAAACCAAGTGTAGGTCCTACACAGCGAATTTTTCCTTTTCGTCCGGAGAGAAAAAAAAAACCCGAACTTTGAGAAATGTTCTCCTGCCCCACGAGGATTAATTACACTTATTGATTATATTTAAGACAAGAATTAATCTTCATAGTGAAATAGTTCTTGCCGAATTTGCTTAGTTAGGTTCAAACCAAGTGTAGGTCCTACACAGCGAATTTTTCCTTTTCGTCCGGAGAGAAAAAAAAAACCCGAACTTTGAGAAATGTTCTCCTGCCCCACGAGGATTAATTACACTTATTGATTATATTTAAGACAAGAATTTATATTCAGAGTGAAATAGTTCTTGCCGAATTAGCTTAGTTAGGTTCAAAGCCAGTGTAGGTTTTTAATTTGGTTTTAATTTGGCCATTGTTGGTGATATTTAGAGAGTAAACAATTGAATCACATTAAAATTGCCAATAATGGGGAAATGACATTAAATTGGAGTAAAAGGAAGTCACGTGATGCGCACATCAGCTCGTTTGTCTTTGTGTTCTTTTACAGAGATAGATTCGGCGTTTTACTCTGCAAGCCTTGAAACAAGACTAATAAATGAAAAGTAATGTTTCAGAAAATATTCAATGTAAGCCATTAAAAGTAGAACAAATCCGCTAAAGGAAAAAGAACAGTTCTCGAAAACTTAAGTTAAAATTGAAAATAAACCATCAAGTAAATAAAAGAGGTCATTAAGGGCAGTTACAACTTCATTTAAATTAAAATGTTATATAATAGTTTTAAAAAAAACACTAAAAGCTTCGCTAGTTGTTGTCAATGGGGTTGCTTCCTTCAGCCAAAATTACTACTTTTAGTCACTGAAACTGATGTAATAAGCAAAAAAAAAAAAAAAAAAAACATGGAGTGAACTTTCGTTTTTTCATTTGATTTTTAATTAATTTTTTAGAATGTCCGATTTTGAAAACTAGGCATGGTCTTTATGACGTCACAAATGGGCTCTTTTCCACTGGCGTGCTTTATGAGCCCAACATTGGCACATCTCCCTTGGCGCACTGAATGCTTACGCTTGCTGTCTACCGCGTTTCCACTTTATGATAATCAAGAAGTGAATAACGTGTTGCCCTTTACGCTTGCTACCAACCATATCTTTGCCAGTACACGTGAGTAAAAATGCGAATTAAATATTGCGCTCTGTGCAAATGGCATCAGTGGATGGCGTTTCATCATTTGTGATGTCATGTGAAGAAACGTAAACAATGAAATTGCACCGTTTAAAATAATTGTTGCAAATATTAAACTTTGCCAATTGATTTCAAAAACTGGTTAAATCCTATGTTTTTAAACATGCTCCTTCAGAAAAAAATACTGTTAAATTTCGGAAACGACCCCATTTTACCTAAAGGACCAAGTTTTCTTTTATCAACCCAACTGCGTGAATTTTGTTTGCTTTTGAAAGGTTTCTTTATCATTCTCAATAATAGATTTAGAAGTTTCTCTCCCCCCCACCTCCATTACCATTTGTAGTGTTATGGTATCAATTGCGAGTATTGAATGTTTAACATTATACAGATTGTTTAACATTATATAGCTATTGTATAACTTCATGTTTTTTGAAATCCTTAAATATTATGAAAGCAGTGACAAAAGCGAAAATGTATCTGCCTTGAAATTTTACCACATTTATGACGAGTATCGCTACTATTCATATAAAGCCATACAAATAGAATTTAAACCGCGATTGAATTTTTTAATGGGTTGGTTGAGGGGATGGGGAATTGAGCTGTCAAACCATAAGTTAACTCCCTTATGCTCCTCTTAACTCTGCTCATCATTTTCAAATACAAGGTACACTAAATGTCATCAAGATTGGAATTCGTACAAGAAAACTATCGGATTGATCATTGGTTGAGAATTTGCGGCTGAATTTAGAGTCATACTCACATCTAATAGATGGCAGCACTAAAACAGAAATTAATTTTTTGTTGAAATTCTCGGGTAATTTTAAAGTCTTACTCACATCCAACAGATGGCAGCACTAAAACAAATTTTTTTTGCGATAATTTTTTTGCGAAAAATACTGAAAAGAAATGACTGTATTAAAAAAAAAAACAATAATAATAAAAACCGAAAAAAACCTAATGAGACTACTTCTGTTGTATATTTATCTCCCTGGCAGAGCGCAACTCATCGCTTTCGGACAGCATAAGCTGAACGAATAAAACTTTTAAATCCCGAATTAAAGGGAAAATATCGACTTCGTTCATAACACACGGCACCACTTGAGTACGTATTCAAGTAGGTAACCATTCAAGTACGTATACCAGTTTTAAATCGTTATCGCTGTCAGTCCTGACGGAACAAAATTGAAACTGAAACTTCCGATATCCCTGTTGTCGCCAGACAGTTTGTATGTATGTGCAGACATAGTGTTTTTCGTGTAAGTTCTACGCATACGCGAAATTGGAGTTGAAATGATTATACGAACGCAAATTCTAGCTCGCACGCACATGGGTTTCTTTGTGAAAGTTGTAAAGCATTTACGTACTTGGGGTTTTTCGACTAATAGAACATAGGTTGTGTAATTGGGGTAGCATATATTAGGATTTCCGGTTCTGTGCGAAACAACATCGATTGTCGTGAAAACCGAGAATAAACTTGCATTTCTGTACTTGTATGGTTTTTGCAAATTATGTAAAGGAAGAAAATTTTAATGTGCAGATGATTTAAATATGAATGTTCCACCCCCCCCGAAAGTTCAGATGGCGCCTTCCTACCCCCCCCCCCCCCCAAAAAAAAATGTTATTCCCCAAATAATGAGGTCTGTTTCACAAAAATTTTCAAGTACCCTTTGTAAAATTTTAACAATTTGGTCTGTGCTTGTGACCTATGGCTTTTCTCTGGTGCAGATACTTATGTAATAGGCTTTGCATCTCCCCCCCCCGTCCCAAAAAGGGTTGAATTTAACGACTTAAATATATCGGTATATCGAAAATATGGATATTTTTAGAGGGATATATCGTGTTATTAAAATTCTGATATCGCCCAGACCTAGCACATACTCTTTGGCGTCAAAAAATTTAACGGTTTTAGGAATCATTGTCAACAAAGAGTCCATGTAATTGAAAGCTTTCTGCAAGTTTGGCGACCTTCACGGTTAGCTAGATAATTATACTAGATTAATAGGTTATCGTAAGAGCCAGAAGTAGAAGATATTGATAGACATGTGTACAGTTTCTTTTAAGTTTAAATTAAACTGAGTCATCTCCCTTCTTGAATATGTTGAAACGACAGGCACGTTTTGGTCTTTTAACGAAGTTAGAGTCAGTTATTATTGATCTGGAAATAGAAAAACGCTTTGCAACTTTTTTTTTTGGAAATTTTATTGTTTTTAATAGGGCGGCAATACTGCCATGGGCAGGTAAAGCGCAGTAGCTGCAAACTTTTTATTTTTCATTCTTTTGCATTTTTGTCATCTATTGTTCGTTAGCTTTATTGTACAAGTTCGCTCATTTGGTTTCCGCTGAAAAAAAGGCGCGAAAAAGCCTTCGAATTCCAGCATTTTCCTAATCCAAAACGCGTTTCGTCTAATACCTCGAAAACTCATTTATGCAGATACTGCCGTTTACCTGCACACGGCAGAATAACACTTCGAACGATGTTCCTCCTATTGCACGTATGATGATGAAGTAATTGTTTTAGAGCCAAACAGTCTCTCGTACCAACTAGATGGATTGATTTCTAAGAGAATATTCAAAAATTTTAACGGGGATGGGGGAGGAGGCGCAAGGAAGTCTATGTACGCTATTCTGTCCGTGTATTTTTTCTGCCGAAACAAGAGAATAATCAGGCAATAAAATGGGTTATTGAAATTTTTTATTCTATTGAAACAAAACGATTTTTAAATTACATTATATTTTTCATTATCAGAGTCCAAAAAAATCATCACAACTTGAAGCGCTGCAAGTTCGTTTTTGTGGAGAATTTGATTTCATCATGGCATAAATTTTCGTAAGTGTTATCTTCCCAGTAGGATTTTTTTATTGAGGAACTGAACTCTGTCAACTCTGAGTATGAAAGGTAAATGCTGCTGATTTCCTCAAGCATTAGGACATCGGTCGGCAACCTTTCTCGACTCATTTTTTAACAGACACGATAATTTGTTTTTAAGGGTCAAATGTTAGTACATGCATCGTTAAAATTAAAGAAGAAATTTCATAGCGAATAGTATATGTCCTTGATATTAACAGTATCTTTTTTACAGTCAACACTGAGTTATTTTTTTTTTAAAGGTGGACAAGTTCTTTTGGTGGTATCTTCAATTTTCACAAAGACTTCGGGATATGTTAGTCATTCTATGATAAGATAGAGGTAAGTTTATTTTTCCTTAAATCATATTTATTTGTCTTTGTGTAAAGGGAAAATTTTCCGATCGTGAATAGGGGGATTGGGAACTCTTAGAGCTATTTTTACTAGAGACGTACCGAGTACCACTTTGGGCCGAGTACCGGGTCTTAAAAGAGTACCGGCTTTTACTTCTCGGCCGAGTGCCGAGTACTGATTATGTTTTAAAATGAACCACTGACATAAACGTGATGAATTTTGAACTCATTGGAATAGCAGTATAGACCTCCATATTATAGTTTTTAAAGCGAAATCCCAATTAAAATTTAATTATGCATTATGTAAAAAATGTTGCTTATTGGAATTAAAAATGAAGAAGAAAGTAAAAGGCATGATTAATTAAGTTTGAGTTAACGAATTGTATCAATCTATTACTTTTGGTCCACCTATTTTTTGAGAGCAAATAAAAGAAAACGTTAAAAGCACAAATGTGCATGAACTCTGCAGACAAATGTTTCGGCGTTACAAGGAACGCTTTTTTCAATGAACAAAAGTAAGCTTATGGGTAACTCATATCATTTTAGCGACAAAATGACGAAAACATGTCGCTATTCAGGATAAGCGTCGTTTTAGAACATGAAGACAACTTAAAATGAAGAAATGAAGGGTTTTCTAATTCCTGCTTAGTAGGGGAATGTGAGGCAAAGTAAAAGAATGCAAAGAGAAAGCTAAGATGACTTAGATTTTTTACAATAAACGAATTGGAAATTTCAAAAAATCAGTAATCCAAGTTATAACGCACATATACGTTCAGTAAATTACCGCCCATTAGCCAGGGCTAAAGCAGAAATACATGAAATACACCGCCAGCTCAGTCATTTCCAGCCGAGGACTGCAGTTTCGTGCTTAATTAGCACTCATCAGCCCGGTATAGGAAAGTGATTGAGCTGGAGATGGAAAACCTCTAAGGAATCCAAGAGTGCGAAACAAGCTGGTAGCTAATATAGAATCAGACCAGACGGGTGACCGAAGCAATGGTTCGGTTCAACTCGAAGATTGAACGCAAGGCAAGGTATATTCAGTAAATTACCGCCCATTAGCCAGGGCTGAAGCAGAAATACATGAGTTTTCAATCTCCAACTCACTTTCCCATGCCGGGCTGATGAGTGCTAATAAGCACGAAACTGCAGTCCTCGGCTGGAAATGACTGAGCTGGCGGTGTATTTCATGCACATATACGTTGATGCACATATGCTTTATAACGTTGGATTACTGATTTTTTGAATTGTCAGCACAAAAGTATTTATTCGTTAAATTGGAAATTTGTTTCGAAAATTACAGTACGAAAAGAAATATTTTTTTATATAGTAAAACTTTCATTGAAACTTTATTTTTTATTCTTGTCAGTAATTTGGAGCCTTTATTCGGCGGTTTTTTTTCCTGACAGTACATGCGCAACTACATTGTTAAAATATTAATAGCTAGGTGGCGCGAAAACATAGCAAATACTTCAGTTTTTCACTTTGCCCCGCTATTTCATTTTCCCCCTCATTCCCATACTTCGGATAACATTTACTACCATCAGCTTTTTAGGGGCTTTCAAATGCTGCAAAACCGAAAAAATAGGACAATTTTTTCGGTTAGATATTTTGAAATTGATGATTTTCCTTAAAATTGGAATCGACATCTTGGAACTCATCTATTTCACAATAAAAGGTGCTCTCTGTTTTTTCTGCATATTAAATCCTTAATTATATACTATTATCAACGCGATGAGGAGCAGGATTTTCCTTTTGTTCTATTCGTAACGCGTTTTTTAATCTGATTATTCCTAGCAGACAATTTAATATCAAAAACGAATCTGCGAAACAATTTGCGTAGATTGATGAACGTTGGTGAGAAGGGGGCGGTTTGCCTAGTCTTCAAAACTGATTTTTTGTTATTCCAAATAGGGTAGGAAACGACCCTATTTGGAAGAATAAAGAATTTAAAAGTTATCTTTTTTCCTGACATAGCATGCTTAAAACTAGACAATTTTTACCATTTTTTTTAATAATTTCTCACAGTTTATTGTTCTTTAACCATTCCTTTTATTTGTGCCAGGTTCAATTTTATTTTTCCCGCTTCTGCACATGAGATCACAAGTGATGAAATGCCATTCACCGATGCCATTAGCGCAGAGCACAGTATTTAATTCGCTTCTTTACTTACGTGTACTGGCAGCGATATAGTTGATAGCAAGCGAAGAGCGCAATATTTAATTCGCTTTCAAATTATCATGCCTGGAAACGCGATAGCCAGCACGCGTAGGTGTTCAGCGCACCAGTGGAATAGCGCGCCAAAGTTCATCACTTGTGACGTCATAAAACCCACGCCTTATTTGAAAAATAGAACATTTAAAAAATTGAACGTTTTGAAAGTAAAAGATTTTCCTCACTCCATGTTATTATCATTATTCTTTGCTTATTCTACAAACTTCAGTGACTAAAAGTATTACTTTTGACTGATTAAAACAACCTCGTTATGGAAGATTCATTCACTGATCGGACTTTTCGATTTTCCATAGTGTCGGGTGAATTTTTTTCTGCCTAAACAAGAGAATAATAAGCAGGCACTTAGATGGGCTATTGAAAGGTTTTTATTCAACTAAAGCAGTAGAGTATTTAATTTTAACATATTTTTCGTTGTCAGAGTGCGAAAAATCACCAGTTCTCTTTATGATCTCTTTTTCCTGGAGGATTTGATTTCGTCATAGGATGAACTTTCAAAGCAGTTATCTTCCCAGTAGGCTTTTTTTTTTTTTTTTTTTTGAGGAACTGACTTCAAGACTAGGAACTAGCAAATTTTGATGCTGCAAAAGATTTTGATAGTTGTATGGCCAAAAATTTACTTGCAGCACTGGAAGCGAAAGAGTTTTCAGCTAGTTCCAAAATCTAAAAGTAGAAAGTTAATAGTTTTCTTGGAAAGCGTTCAAATGTGCTGTGGAAGTCATTCCAGATCCCTCATGATCAGACTCGAGATACTTAAGAAGTTCCTAATGCAAAAAATTTGGATACTGGTTTTGGCCAAGGACGAGCTGCATCAGTAATTGCATAAGGTATTCATGTAAATCGGAGCTTGAACTTGAATCTTGTGAATTCGAAGATAATTCAGTTTTTTGAACAGCATTTCTCACTATTGATTCTTTTTCACCAGCTATGGTTTTCATCATGCATTGTCAGAAGCTAGATAGTTGTTCTTGTTTTCTTTGAGAGTCGTCGCTATTTCTTTTTAAGACTAGGAACCAGCAAATTTAGATGCTGCAAAAGATTTAGAGAGTTTGGCCGAAAATTTACTTGCAGCAGTGAAAACGAAAAAGGTAATCTGGTTCCAAATTCTAAGAAGGAAAAAAAAAAAAGATTGTTAGATATACATGTAAGTTGATGCACACTATTATTTGATTACACTGAACGAATCAACTGCACAGAGTAATAATTTTAAACAAAAAAAAAACTTTTTTTACACAAATTGTAGAATAAAAGAACACGAAGAAAAATATTTCTTTAAACAAATTTTGTTACAAACAAATTTTTAAACCCAGAAGGAAAACGAACTATCGACCCGAATTATAATACGTATGCGGTCTATAGCAAATTGTTACATATTCAGAACAAAAGATAAGACACGGCAAATTTTAAAAAACAGTAAACCCTGCTATGCCATCTACAAGCCAAAACAAGTCGTGGAAGGGAGTGTAGACTCCTAGTGGGATCTAGTTGGGCACCTCTATTTTGGTTGCATTCGGGTGTTTCTAAAGGGGTCTTTTGCACCTTTTTCGGGGGAAATCATTGGTAATTTCTATGCAAACTCAAGTGGTATGATAACTTGGCAGACACTTGGCGATGTATCGCCAGTCTTTTGGTCGCCAAGTTTTGTAGCCAACTTGGCGACAAAGTTGGCGGTTTTTCTTTTTTTAAAAATCTGGTTACAGTTTGACCACTGTTGGTGAAATTTAAAGAAATAATTATTGAATAACATTAAAATTGTCAATAATGGGGGAAAAAATTGGTGTAAAAGGAAGTGATGTGATGCATACACACATCAGTTTTTTAACACATGTCAATAGAGAGACCTCATATAACTTTTACTGATAATTCAAGGGTAGAATCATGCCATATGAATTTCATAAGCTGTGGTATTTGTATATTAATGTTTTGACATTTGGCTTGAATGATATATTTAAAAAGCAATGGTCCCTGCATTGGTCACTGCGTTGCTGCTTCAATATTGCTCTGAGGACTACGATGGTGTTTATAAAGAATACTTTCAATATATATAAAATGCTCACCTTAAGTCAATAAAGATTCGCACGCTTTTTCAAGTGGGTCGCATCCACCGAGTGACATCCAGATAGGTCACTTCAGAAATCCGAAGATCTTTTTGAGGATCCCCTTTTTGGTTTTGGGGGCTGGAAGTTCCCACACTCCGTTTTGATCCACCCAGGGTTGGAGTGGGAAGCGCTTAGAAACGCTTTTAGCTTTTTTTGGCCATTTGGTCTTTTTGACGGGTTTCTTGCGCCTGTTTGCGGCAAAAATGTCAAATTCCAATTCAATTTCTTCGTCCGTAAACCCGTTGTAGTAGCGGAAAATATATTCAGTAATTTCCGAGATGTCCATGATTGCTGAAAAGAAAATGCGTGTTACTGAAAATGTATAACAGTGTGGGAAACACAGAGTTTAGAACCACAGAAGAATTTTGATTTTTGTACATTATAAAAAAATTATGTAGTTATTTTCACTTCATCTTCGTTTGTCGCTGGGTCAAGTGCGCCAAATAAGGTCAACCTAACTCATTAAAACTCTCAAATAAGTAAAACTCGAGTGTCACTGGAATACTGCACACGCATCCGCCGTGTTACCGGAGAGGCCAACATACGCCATAGCTTCACGGTGAACTTGATTTGTTAAAACTAAGGTCGGTCCGTTGGAAGTGAAAGAAAAACAGAATTTTGATGATTTGAATTCAAATTTTCTCCTTTTCTCTTGATGAATTGAGAGATAATTTTGGAAATTGCATACAGCATTTCATTTTCGGAGAGTAACTGGAAATGATAAATTTTATTTGGTGACCCTCTTTGTTAAGATTGAAAGCTTGTTTCCTTTTATCTCAGAGAGACTGGGGCGCGCATGAACACAACGACATTCGTTTTTCCATTAGTTGGAAGCACTAGCGAAAGAAAAAAAAATGAAATTCTTTGTCGTCAATCTGAAATATATTAAACTACTAAAAAGATATACTTTAGTGCGGAGACGTAGATGGCAATCAAAAACGTTTTGCAGATTTTCTGCAAATTAGCAGATTACTGTAGACACGTGTTTCGGGGTTATAGGAAACCCCCTCTTCATAATGCAAGATAATGATCTTTTGGATGTAAAGGTATCCGGTAAAAGCCACGAGAATGAACAACAGGCAGATTAAATAGCAAATTAACAAAACAAACAACACAAAAAGGAACTCAGAGCCGAAATATATTACACGATTCATTTCGAAAAAAAGCCGTTAAGCAATATTTTTTAGAAAAATCCCTTGAAATAAATTTTGTTAACAAGATGAAGCCGGTAATTGTGAGACTTTTGGAGAAATTTATAACTTAACAGCTTTTTCTCGAAATGAATCGTGCAGTACAATTCGGCTACGAGTTGAATTTTGTGATGTTTGTTTTGTTAGTTTGCCACTTTTGCTATTTAATCTGCCTGCTGATCATTCTCGTTGCTTCTGCCGGAAGTCTTTACATCCAAAAACTGACTATTTGTATTGAAAAAGGGATTCCCTGTAACCCCGAAACACGTGTCTGAAGTAATCTGCTAATGTTGTGCGTCAAAACGTTGTTGATTGCCATATGAAACCTCATTTGATAAATTCAAAAGCATCATTGGAGCTCCGTATTAAGAAATGAGAAAGATCAGTCGGCACACTCGGGGTACTGTTAAGTTCTTATTTTTTGTTTTTTGCTCGCCCCTAGGCAGCTATTGCCTAGGGGTGCATATATTAGTCAGTTAATAGTAATTATTTTATCAACAATTCAGTTGTGTTTCATATTAGTGAATTAGGATCTTTTAAACATTTGCTATTGGTTATGATCAGAAAGTTACAGTGGGATTTACAATCCTATGCATCTGATTCCATTTATGTTCATTAAAAATATTTTGTAAATTTTACTGCTTATAATTTAGAGCAATTATTCTGACTGAGAGTAATACACCATTGCTATCATGAATTCAAAACTTATATTATGCAATAGGTTTTGCTTCCTTTCATTTTAAAAGTTATTACCAACCAAGAGTACATATAAATTATCGCGCAAGCGGAAAATTTCATACGGGAAAATGCACAGATAAACTTATACTACTGTATTATATTTTGCTTTTCCTGCTGATCATTAAGAAGCTATACAAAAGTGCTATGTTGACTTACCTTAGTAGAAATAGTTTTCAAATATCAAAAAATATATCAGAAAATCCTCACTGAGATAAAACGAAGCAACAAGCTTTGATTTTTTTCTCAAAATGACTTCGCAACACAGGGCAATGCGCTATTAGGATAACAATATACGTTCCTAATTGTTGTAAATGGTAAAGAAATTCTGTTTCGAAACAATATTTTGCAACACGCAAACATTCTTAGAGGCTTTAACACCATCCAACAATGGATATCATTTCATCTGCTTTACATTTTTAGAAAAATTGCTTTTTTACTTTCTGTTAAATTTAAAACATTGAATTTTCACGTGCCAATTTATTTCTCTTGCTAAATATAATCTGTTTAGAAATTATACGACCGCACTGTTTGAGAATTTTTCAAATGCATAAAGGATTTAATTATTACTTAAACGCATGAAATAGGACACTATAACAAAGCTATTTCAATCAAGTTTGAATAATTTTGGAAAATTCAATAAATGATTAAGATGCAAAAATTTTAGAAAGAAATGAAAAATAAAGTTTAGCTTTTATACTTGTCCTCTGTTTTTCTTCAGAAACCCAAACCCGTCATTAGTTTCGTTTACAAGTGGGCGCATTCCCTTTTTATTTTTAACATTACATCAGTGGTGGTTATTTGTTTGTCATTCAATTACCTTGAACTCTGAAGAGTCATTAACATAGGAAGAACACCATCCATATCGAGACACAGCTGAATTCAAAGCCATGTTCTCGCAGATCTCTTGCAAAGTTAAGAGATCTCGGAGATGTGTGGACGTAAAACTAATGGTAGAACACAGCTTAGAATTCAGCTATGACATGGATGGTATTCTGCCGATGTTTTTGCTCCTTCAGGTTTGTATTTTTGATTTCCGTTACGGTTTTAATTTAGAAATTACACGACAACAACACAAGATAAAACTGGGTACTCTCACCAACGGATAAAAAGGATGTTTACATCCTCCATTTATCAGGCAATACTGATATGCTTTATGCTCCGAAGATGAAGAGGAATTTCTTGCAAATTTTGGACAATTTGTTAGAAAGTTAGCGAATTTTTGTTATAGAAGGGAATGGCCTGAAGTTTCGAGATATAGCTGTTGATGTGAGGAGAAAGATCGGTTGTTGAGTGTATGGAATAGACCAACTAGTGTTGGGGAAAAACAATTAAACTGACAATTAAAGGTCCTTTGTTTTACCAACGGTATTTTGTTAATGAAACTATACAGACTCCAAACCTAATGAAAATATCACTGTTCGCCGTCGGCATTTTGATCTAATAAATAGGCCAGTTTTTTTAAAAACTTTTTTGACTTTCCACAAAACACATAGGGGAGAATGGGGATACTTGACCCCTGGGGATACATGATCCCACAATCAAAAATGTACCAAAATCATTAAGTAGAGAAACCTGACAATTATTTAAATTTATACTTGAACATAAAAACTGGCAACTTTTTCTGTTTTTTTTTTTTTTTTTTTTTTGTTTTCAGCCATTTTGTTTTAGCTCAAGAAATGATTGTCAGAATATGTGAAGGGATTTTTTTTAGGAAAGTCTTCTAAAGCTTCCCTAATCCATTATACACAACTTAAGGGGAGTCGGTATCCCCTATACCGTCAATGTTAATTTGCACAGGTTTATGTACCTTTTTCTGAAAATCCATTTAAGATACATTTATGAAATTTTTTCTGTACCTTAAGTAGACTGTTTTCTCTATACTGAAGTAACATTTTACAGAAAGGAAGCTCAGTTTTTTTTAAAAAAATTCTAATGCGTAAGTCACTGTATTTTTTTCAAAAAATGCAATTTTGTAACACGAAATCAGCTCTATAAAAAATTTTTTTTTGGAATATGAGAAAGATTTTACTTCAATATATGCAATTAGATGTATGGAATAGGTGGCAAAAATTTCAAAACCTAACACAATTTAGTTTCTGAGAGAAAGGAACATTTAGTTTCAAAAATACCATTTCGAGATATTGCACTTGAAAGGGAAAAATCATACCTTATCAACATGCGTTTAAATTTTTTTAAAGCTTTTTTTTAACTTACTTCTGATATGAGTACGATCAAGAAATTTGTGTCATTAAAAAGGTTTTGAAATAGTTTCAAAATATTTAAAAATCAAGAAATCAAATTTTTGAAAGTATTTAGGGTACTGACTCCCCTTAAACATACCTAAGTGTAATGTTAAAGTATAGATATTTTTCTTTTATTTGAGATTTTTTATTTTGTAAATTGCCTCTGATTTTTAATAATCGAAGAAGTATGTTTGAAAAAATCGCATATTAGGGATACTTGATCCCTTCGTTTTGAGGGATACATGATCCTAGGACCAAGTCTTTACTAATATTATAAAGATAGAGGGAGGATCTTTGTGTGTTTATATGTTCGAGGTAATCTCCGGAACCACTGCCCCTATTTGAAAAATTCCTTCACTATATGAAAGGTGATTTCTTACTGAGTGACATAGGCTATAATTCGAAAAAGTCCGATCAATAGTTCTTTTTTTTCCTTTTAGGCCCAAATTTACGTAAATTCCCGAATATGGGAGTGAAAAATTACTTGCACAGATTAATACTATATATCGCTAAAAAGAGTAGAATTTTCCGCGTTCTAAACAATTTGTTTCAATGCTCTTACTAATTACGTCGGGAGTAATTTCCTTTTGTAGCTCGAACTTTTTAAGTCTTTTTTAGCTGAATTTTAGGCACTACTTTCTTCATTAAATCTATCAATAAAAAGTGAAGGAATTATCCCATAGTTTTCTTTTTGACTCCATTGGAAAAAGCGAAATTTTTTACTCCAGATCTCTCTCAACCTCTGATCGAAAAACTTAGCTTCTATCTTCCAAGGAAACAAAGTTACAAGCGTTTTTAAATCAAGAAAATGTTATTTTGAATCATGTTGTCAACCATTTTATTTTCGCGTCTCCACGGCTACTCCTTTTGAATCCATTGTTTCTTTCCTTATTTTCCACTAGTGGCACCCGCACGGCTTTGCCCGTAATAGAAAATTAAATGGTCTTTCGGTTTGCCTGTATATTTATAAATAATGTATGGTGACTTTTCTCGCCAATTGACTTGTGCCCATGTTACGGTTCCACGTTTGGTTCTTTCGTAATTTACTCGTCCATCTTATGATAATGTTGTTCTTAAAATTGGAATAGAAAAAGAACCACATCGAATTTTGGAAAACATCGCTTCGAGGTGCACACCCCCATGCTACAAATTAGCTTTGTGCCAAAGTTCATTAAAATCGGTCGAACTGTCAAGGCGCTATGCGCGTCACAGAGATCCTGACAGAGAGAGAGAGACTTTCAGCTTTATTATTAGAAACGATTTTATTTCTTAAGCTTATTTTATTTCGTATTTCCATGGTTACGCTTTTAAAATCCATCTTTCACATTTTAATTTCTTAAAAGTATTTTATTATTTTGTCGTCATTGTTTGAAAGTTTAATTTTGCATGGGTTTTTTTTTTTTTCTTTTTCATTTATTTAAGCGTGATTGTTGAATATACGTGCAAAGCCGGGCAACGCATCAGCTCTTAACATATAAAGATTTGAAGCTGCTGTTAATGTGATTTCATAGATTTTTCTTTGTTTGGCGAAACATTTATTATTGCCAAAGAAAAAACATCCGCTTCACTCACAAAAAGGCTGGGTTCCTGTAGCGTGATCGCTTGGCGCGTTAGGCGCTGAGCAGTTCAGTCTAGGATTATTGTTTTAAAGCAACCATAAATGTAATTCATTGTTTTGGCCATTTGTTTTCAAAGAAAACAAAGAAACGAAACTTTTGATTTGTTTTTATCTGAGTGAAATGCGCGACATTTTCTTTCTTTCTTTCTTTCTTTCTTTTTTTTTTTTTTTTTTTTTTTTTTTTTTTTTGACGATGATTTTTGAATATTCCACGGTTTTCTTTTTTTTTTCGTTAGACGGATGGATTATGATAGCGTGGTTGCTGGGCAAGTTTGGCGATAAACAATAGAGTTGCGGAATTAAAATAGATCACACAATATTGCGGGAAAGTGTTGGTTACATATACGTTTGGGCCAAATTTTACAGCAAATGTATTCATTATTTATACTTTAATATTTTAATTCCCACTTTCCCTGAACCACAAAAATTAAGATAAAATGTTTCTGAAAAATGCACGAACTACGTATTTACATAAACATAACAGTTTTTTTTTGGTCGGGGGAGAGGGGAGGGTGGTTGCAAACGGGTTAGACTCCCGTGCTAAAAACGTCACTGCATAGGTATTTGCTGGTATCTTTAAATTCTAATTTGTAGCAGGTACACCTTTGTATTTCTATTACCGCTCAGAATACAATTTAAAAAAAAAAAAATCATCGACGAATGTGCTTAATGCTGTTTCTCGGTATCAATCGGAGCGATTTTTTTTTTTTTTGAAACAGTTAGGAAAAAATTTAACATAAAAAAGGAACACATGTAAATAACAGAAGTTTGTCCTGCCATAGTCCTGAATTTCTTAAATGCCATATGGCCCGCGGGTCGAAAGTTGAATTCTATCCACTGAGAACACGCAAGTAGTCGATCAATTTGCAATTCTCTCAATTAACGAGCTGCATTAATCAATCCCGCCAGCCGATATGACCCGCTGGCCGTCGGTTGCCCACCGATGGCTAAGAATACTCTCAATCATACCACTTTACAACAATAGCAATAAACCGCAATTATCAGCAACCGCAAAATATGTCTCCAGGGTCTTAGGTTTGGCAAGACTAGTTAATTACTCTTAATAATCAGTCCACTTTCACCCAACTCTCTCGCCCAAAAAAATTCAACGTTGTTTCAAGTAGTTCCAGAGAACATTCTTCGATTCGTAACATTGAATATAACACTACACTACACTCTAGGAACCCCCCGTATCTACCACTTTATGTAGTTCAACCGGTTAAATGGTTTCTTAAAGAGCGCTGTTTTTTTTTTAAAGCAATCACGATTGCTTATTGTTCTCATTTGACTGTTTTTGATGTTACGCTGATTTTATTTTCCCGCCAGCACCCTCTGCAGCATCACCGTCGACCGAATCCTCACGATGCTGCTCCTCTTGCGAAAACGGTGTCCAGGTTGCGTCCATATCCTACACACACACGCATACATACACACACCTACACACGCACACACACCTACACACACACCTACACATACACACACTCCTACACATACACACACTCCTACACATACACACACTCCTACACATACACACACTCCTACACATACACACACTCCTACACATACACACACTCCTACACACGCATACATAGACACACCTACACACGCACAGACACCTACACACGCACAGACACCTACACACACATACACACACTCCTACACACATACACACACTCCTACACACACATACACACTCCTACACACATACACACACACTCCTACACACACATACACACACTCCTACACACACATACACACACACTCCTACACACATTCCTACACACATACACACACTCATGAGTGCTAACAGACACAAACACACATCCCTACATACACACACACGCGCGTACACAACACTCACACACATGCATACATACACTCACACACACACGCACCCACACACATGCGCCTACACAAACACGTGCATACACACGCTCGTGATTGCGAAAAATATAATTTGAATTTAAGATGCCAAAAATTCAAATTAATATATTTTTTTTTTTTTTTGGATCCAGACCAGCAACCGAGCAATTCCTGATACAGCAGCCCCAGGGGTATTGATTTGGAATGGGGACTTAGGGGACTTTGCTGCTATGAACATATTCAACGTGTTCCAGTTACGATTAGCGAACATCGACAGGCTGGCATCGAACCCCGGACCCTCCAGTACCGAGTTCGTCACCTTACCGATCCACGTCATGTTGGACGTAAGAACCCCCATACGGCTCGCTTGTCGTAGTTGGGCACCAGTGGCTAAGAGCAATCTCGATCGAATCGGTTTCCAAGCAATAACAACGGGCTACATGGATCAGCTTCGCAGCCCATTTGTCCCGCAGACCGTATGAAAAAATAAATAAAAAAACACACACACATGGAAAATGAAAGAAGTTACAAACCCGGAATTATTGTTATCATAACTTGGAGATGATTTTATTATTGCGAAGAATGCGTCTTTTTTCCAGAATCCATTTTTTATAGATTTGACTTCAAAATTTGACTTCAAAAACGGGTAAACTTAGCGGGCCACATAAAAGCCACGGGCCGTAAATCGGCACCATTGCTGAATCATACCATAACATTCAAATTATAAAAACATAATAATCATATTGTGTAACAGTCTTTTTATGCGTAGTAGTTTTGAAAACTAAAAAAAAATTTTAAAAAATAATAATAATAATAATAATTTGAATTTTGACATCTTGAATTCAAATTATGTTTTTCGCAATCACGAGTGTGTGTATGTAGGCATGTGTGTGGGGGTATGTGTACTTGTGTGCAGAAGGTATGTGTGTGTAGGCATGTGTGTTTGTGTCTGTGTGCTGGCATGAGTGTGTGGGTAGTTGTGTGTATGAATGTGTGTGTGGGGGGGAGAATGTGTATGTGTGTGTAGGCATATGTGTTTGTGTCTGTGTGCAGGCATGACTGTGGGTAGTTGTGTGTGTGTATGTGTGTGTACGTTTGTGTGTATGCATGAATGTGTGAGTAGTTGTGTGTATGCATGTGTGTGTGTTTGTGTGTGTGTATAAGTAGGTGTAAGTGTGTGTTTGTGTGTGCGCGCCTGCGTGTGCGTGCAGTTGTTATGTATGCGCGTGTGTGTAGGATATGGATGCAACCTGGAGACGGCTTTCGCTCTAGGAGCAGCATCGTGAGGACCCGGTCGACGGTGAGGCTGCAGAGGGTGGCGGTGGGGAAAATAAAATCAAAGGACGCCAAAAACAGTCAAATGAGAGCAATAAGCAATCATGATTGCTCAATAACCCAGGATTTTTCCACATTTTTAGTGAAAAGAAGGTGAAGAAACGCTGTTTTAAAATGCTTCGAAATGAAGCAGTAGTTGACCAACCGTAGAGCTCCGAGATTGCGCATGCTTGCATACTAATGATGTGAGCTTCTAAACAAGCGTTCTCTTTCAGTTGACGGCTGGTCTGATGGTTGGCGTGTTGGAAGTTCGAAGCTGTGGAAGAAAGTCAGCAGCAAAGAAAAATTCAAGGTTAGAATTTGTTTTGGTTTTTCTTTTTAAAAGTCATTTAACGTTGCTCCCTAGTATTTTAAAAATATCTATGTGCCATTAATTACAGGGATAAGGGGCACGTTGTCCCTCCCTCCTTTTTGCTTCGAGATATAAGTGTATCAATAAGTTTGTGGAAGCGGTTTTTATAGTTGTTTAATTCGCTTTAAATTTTCAACTGTTCCCCCCCCCCCCCCCCCGCTGGAAAAATTTGAACTGAGAGGTCTTGAGTTCAGGGATGTATTTGTGGATATGCGGGATTGTACGGTGTATCCCGTCTGATTTTTTCCGAAAAATGGCTCATACCTAATGACTTTTATCTAGTTAGATATTTTGTAGTAGTGGTTTTTAAAAGTAGTTACATGAAAAATACCGTCCATCAATATCTAATAGACATAAATTCTAATTTTTTAAATGGAAATTATTTTCGTTCTGTATTATAAGCTTCTCATAATATATAGACTAATATGCGTGTTTCCCTGCTATATAGGATGTATTTTCAGGGGGGGGGGGGAACCCTTATTGTCTACTTAATAGATTTTAAAATAAGTAAGCAATTTTCTCTTATTTTTTAAAGTTTCAGCGTATACCATCTTATCTATAAATTAATTTATGAGCAGCATACTTTTCTGTACTTTTACTACTACACAGCCTTGGGAAGGTAAACAGCAGTACACTAAACACTCTTTAATCCAGACCATGTTAAACCGGACTTTGCTTAATCCGGACAGTCGTTTGGATTTCTATGCTGTATAAATAAAAGGGGAGTTAGCTCAATAATGAATTTTTGCAGAACTGTCTTATGTAATGTATGTACATATTGTAGGGGAATGTGGGGCAAAGGGAAATAGTTATGATGACTTAAGATTTTTCAAAATGAACAAATAGATTTTTTTTTAAATTACAGTACTTAAAGAACATTGTATTTCCACTACTTTTACTGCAACACAGCCTTGGGAAGGTAAACAGCAGTAAAATAAACCCTTATTTAATCCGGACCCAATTAAACCGGACACTGCTTAATCCGGACAATCATTTAGATTTACATGCTGTATAAATAAAAGGGAGTTAGCACAATAATGTATTTTTGCAGATCTGTCATATGTAATGTATGAACATATTGTAGGGGAATGTGGGGCAAAGGGAAATAGTTACGATAACGAGCTTTTTCAAAATTTCGCAAAATGATTTTTTTTTTTTTGAAAATTTCAGTAAACAAAGAAAGAACATCGTATTTTATAATAAACTTACTTTGAAACATTATTTTTTTTCTTTGGCAGTGAAATTGGGCCTTCAAAAAGAAATGGAAAAATTTATTTACTTACTTTTCATCGGGTAAAGTTAAAAGTCAAGTATTTTTTGAATAGAATATTTTCTATTCAATTGTGAAAAATGTTTCTGAACAAGTTGACGAGCAAAAAAAAAAGTGTAAAATAGTGTAATCAATGAAATAATAATGATACAACAAACTAAGTTAATTGTTGCGTGATGAAAAATGAACGAGTGAATAAAATAGAGAATGAATAAGAGAATGAATGATTTATTAAAAAATGAATTATTAAAAAAAGGAATGTAAATAAATTAGTTATTAATGAATACGTAGGTGATTTAGTAAATGATTGAATAAGTAAACGAAATGAACTATTTCACTTTGACCCATACAAATAAGCTAAACATTAACTAAACAAATGCTGCACGGACTACTAGAAGGTCCCAATTAATGTTGAAAATGTTCATAAGACGAACTTTTATCATTTGATAATATCGAAATAATTTGGCTTACAACAAAATGTTACGATTCGAGCATCCATTTTTGAAAATTGCTTGTATTATATTATGCTTTGATTTTCAAATGCAGTTTTTTCTTGAATGGAATAGCTTACATTTGTTACTGCATAGTTAAAATATGACGAGTTAAGTGTCGCTAAAAGCAGAGTTAATATTTCACCATTTCAATTTGCCCCGCTGTTTCACTTTACCCCACATTCCCCTACTTTGTTTTTCCATATGCAGTTTTGTGTTTCATTCTCTTGGATTCAAAATAAGTTTTACTTCGTACGTTATTCACGTATTTTGGCTCAATTTATGGTGTTTCTTTTTGTTTAAAGCGTATTTTTATTATTTGAACGACCTGGATCCCCTGTCAATCCAGACTAATGATATTTTAATTGAATCTGCAAGTTTTTCATGTTTCTTTTTTCATGAGCAATCACGATTGCTTATTGCTTTCATTTGACTGTTTTTGGCGTTCCTATCATTTTATTTTCCCAGCGCCACACTCCGCACCATCACCGTCGACCGGCTCCTCACGATGCTGCTCCTATAGCGAAAGCCATCTCCAGGTTGCATCCATGTCCTACACTTACACGCATACATACACGCACGTACACACAAACACATACATACACCTACACACATATACACAAACACACACACACGCACTCAAACACATTCACACACACATATACACGCATGCATACATAAACACCTACACATACACCAACCCATAACTACTGCCATGCGTGCACACATACCCCCACACACAAACACACACGCATACATACACACACTCGTGATTGCGAAAAACATAATTTGAACTCAAGATGACAAAATTCAAATTATTATTTTTTTTTTACAGTTTGGTCTTCTATTTTAGTTTTATTGTAAAAAAACTCGCTTATTTGGTTTCCGCTGAAATCGCAGAAAGAATGTCAAAATCGAACATTTTAAAGTGTTCGTTCGTATGAGAATCGTGTTTCTTCAACTGCTTCAAATCCTTATTCAGGGGTGTTCTGATGAGCGGTCACAGGAGGGCACTGCGACCTCCCAAAAACTTCCTTATTTTCCACGTTTTGGTAAGTAATGCAAGTTTGAAATGCCCTATTGTCCCCTTCCATAGGAAGTATACTTATGTGCGCATACTAGGGGAGGGTCATAGGGATCATACCTCCCCCCCCCCCTCATAAACCGTCGACAATAGTATCCGTTCACATTGTATTCAAACACTTTATGAGCAAAATGTAAACGATTTCAGCTATCCCTTCAATGAGTTACTTTCTTATGAAAAATATTTGAAATTTTTCTTCCTTTAATTGTTTACGAAATGAATTAGTAACTTTTGTGCTTCATTAAAGTGCCTCATTCTGGGCCGATTTGGTGCTTTATATTGACACCCAGGCAACTTCAGAAATTTTTCGTACCCAAAACCGTAAGCTAGTTCAAGGGGGGGGGAGTGTCATTCTTCAGCCTGCCCCACCCACCTTAAAATGATCCGCATCTTCCTCTGGTGTGTACCCGTATTTTATCATTCGGCAACATTTGGAGTTCCATTTGGCAAATTGGGAATTTTCGTTGAACACTTTGTTGGAGAATACGATTGAGTTGAATACGATCAATTGTGTGCAGGTAGAAATGTTCTTTTCCCCGTTCAGAGTTTCTCAATACACTTCTGATAGATCGAACTCGATCGAAGCGAACGAAATTGAGTTGAATGAGCTTTTAAGTCATAAATAATTATCTGACCTACCCTTAATAAATTTAAAGAGATGTAGAATAAAATGTTGTTAAAATCTCTTCCCCACAAAAACAGTTAATTGAAATGCAGTTGTAAATATTCCGTGTTTGCAAAGATGAATGCTATCGGGGGGAAAGTCAAGGACAATGACTGCAAGTTTTTCCTTTATTTTTTGTTATTTATGGTACTTGAGGTTCATAGTTTAAGTTTCCTTACTTTTGTTTCCGCTGAAAACAAATTAGAAAGAAATAAATAAATAAAAATCTCAAAATTCGAACATTTCCCAGTTGTTAGTACGAAATCTAAAACGCGTTTCTTTCAAATATATCAAATCCTCAATTTCGCAGATACTGTGCATTACCTTCCCACGGTAGGGGATATGACTGTCCGAAGTTTAGTTCTTAAAAACTCGAGTCCATTTTCCAGCGACTATAATTTTGAGCCTCAAGTTGCATAAAGAGAGTGACGTGATATTTGAGAAATTCAGCAGACTATTTCTACATGGGGAGGGAAAAAACAAAAATGTTTTGCATAGTTAAAAAGTAGTGCCTTTTCTCTCCCTATCTGTAATTTTTAACTGTAACAAAGTCTTAATCTGCATCGAAAGTCTTGTCCCGCTTTTTTTGGGACAAAATGCACAGGTATCTTATACTGAAGTTTTTGAATCAAGCTTCGTACTTTTATGCAAGAGAGCTTATCCCCTCGAGCAATAACTCCCCGAAATACTACAAAGCTCCTTACCCCAAAAGCTCCGCTCCCCCCAAATTTCCCTCCGTTTGTTATTAGCATTTTTCGCCTCTGATTTTGACTTAGCAATTAATTCAACGTCAATGCATCTTGCAGACTTTATTTAGCATTTTAAATCAGCGTCACAATCTGCTGAAAAGAATTCTACTGTTGGGAATAACTATTTTTTAGATGAAGACTTGTTCATCTGTAAATTGTTTGAAGAAATACATAAGCAGGTGGCTGGTCGTGCAACTACGAAATTTGCCTTGATGGCAGGTCACTGTGATCTCCCAGAATGTTCCTTATTCTGCAAATTTGGTCAGGAGATTTGGCAAAATCATCATTAGGCAAAATTCGGAGTTCCATTCGGCAAACTGAGTTTCTGCCCTGCAAAAAAATTTAACATAAGGGCGCTTTTGTAACTAATAGGTTTATTAAAATAATCACCAACGTACCTTTCCCCGTTGCGTACTATTAACCCACAGTACGCTATTCAAAACAGGACCTGAGGTCTTCTACACAAACCGTAGTTCCATTTTCCTGTCAATTTTATTAGTCCAAGGTGATGTCGGAGATTTACATGAACTCGGTCAGTAATGGGAGCTTCAGGGCTCTAGAAAAACGTAACCAAACTAGAATACACTGGTGTGCAAAAATTAAGGACGAGACGGTTTTTTCAATATAACTTGGTACAAAAGCTTTTCAAATCAACACATTTAATACCGTAAGATCCCCAATACGTAAGGACATGTGTAATGTAAGCAACACTTACTAAAAGAGAAATCAGAGGGATAAAAAGCTTTATTGAAAAAGTAGCATGGAGCGCAATGCGACTGAAGGCCGAAACATCCCTGTGATGGGTATCCAGCAAGAAACATCCGGTCTTTAGTAGGGGATATGATCTCCACAGACTGCTAGGCAGGTTTCGCAGCGTCTGCCCATGCTGAGAATGAGGGTGTCAATGAGTTGTTGAGGCATTGCTGCCCATTCGTCTCACAGCTCCAATCGTTACTGGTGGTAAGGTACGAGATGCCAAGCGTCTGCCTAGAAAATCCCATACATGCTCGATGGGATTGAGATCCGGACATCGTGCCGGCCAATCCATACGTTTAATATCCTCACTCTCAGAGAGCTGTTCGGGGCAGCTACTGTGCGATGACATGGTGCATTGTCGTCCATGAAAAGGAACTGCGGACCCATAGCGCCTCTAAAAAGACGCACATATGGAAGAAGAATCTCGTTACAATAACGGGTCCCGTTGACAGAACCTGCGTCGAAGATGTGAAGGTCTGTACGACTACCAAGCATGATGCCTCCCCAAACGAGGACACCGCGACCTCCATACCTGTCCCTTTCAATGATGTTCGAGGGATGACCCCGCTCTCTCCAGATGAGCATGCGATGATAATCGCTACTCAGACTGAATCTGCTCTCATCTGTAAAGAGTACTCGTCCCCATTCATTGTCTCTCCAATTCCGGTGTTCCCGGCACCACAGAGAACGCCTTCTCCGATGGGCAGGCGTTAGAGGTGCACACCGTATAGGGCGTCGTGCAAACAGACCACCACCGTGCAGTCTTCTGGCCACGGTAAAACGCGATATCGGTCGTCCAGTCGCCTGTGTCGTGTGTCTAGCGATTTCTTCCGCTCTCAGACGCTTGTTTCTTCTGGCCTGTAAGACAATATACCGGTCATCTGCGGGTGTGGTTCCTCGTGGACGACCCCTACTGAACCCCCGGATAGCTGTTCCTGTAGTTTGAAATTGTCTCCAAAGTCGTGAAACGATGCTGTGAGCAATTCCGAACTCTGCAGCCACACTTGTCACACTGCGGCCTTCCTCCAACTTCCCAATGATTCGACCTCGAGTAAAAGCATCCAGATGTCGTCTAACAGATTGATTATTCGCCATTTCTCGCTGAGGCAGCTACTCGGTGTGATTTTAACTGCTATACGGCGTGCAATCTCTTTGCCAGAAATACTGATCTTACACCGACAACATGCTTTATACTACTCAGACACTCCCCCATTACGTCTGCCTGCATATCTGCGCATGTGCTACTGTACATCACCTTACTTAATCTCCTGATTGGTCTTTCTGTCCGCTCTGCCTCTTCGTTCAGCTGATGTGCTAATTTTTCGACTTCGTCCTTAATTTTTGCACACCAGTGTAAACGGCAGATAAGAGATTGGAAAAAAGAACAAACCAAAATGGGGACTGGCGCGGAATAGTAAATAAAGTAGAGATAAGAAACGAAAAATATCTTTGAGCGACAAAGTAAACAAAAAATAATCAAATCAATTACTTTCGTTTTAGCAATTAGATTGTTTTAGGTTTAATCAGATATGATTCAAGCAATTAATTTGGGAAAGAAGAGTAATTCAGAAAAACAATGATTAGCAAGCAACGAATTCGACAAAAAATGGCCTACTCGCGAATGATAGCTATCATTTCAAAATAGCTATAATTTCCAATTTGTTTCCAAGGAAGGGAGGGGAGAAGGAGAGAGGATATGTATTCAATTTCTATTGTATTACAAAACAACAAAAATCACGCCCACATAATAGAGTCTTAAGCATAGAAAAAGGCAGTTGCCACTTCCTAACCAACATTAAACAAATTCTGCATAGAATCTTCCAAATATTGGTAAAAATTAAACTTTATCATCCCTTTCAAACGTCTTACACATCAGTATAAACGACTAAAGAATAGTTTATTTGGAACAACAAGTTTCCACATTAGCGGCTTTGATATATAATGAAATAGCTTTTGATTTTTTTTTTAATTTTATGACTATAAGAGGTATGAGTCATGAAATTTCGTATAGATGTTCTATGGTGCTCAATTAGACGTACAAAACTACAATAGAGTTGCTCTAATAGTTTTTTTGAGAAATGAGGGCGTTGAAAGTAACTTGAATGGTTCGTGTAAGGTATGGTAAATGCGCCGCCCGTTTTTATTCCGATTTCCGATTGTGGCTGACACCCTGCAGTGTAGTGTGTCTAAATTTGTAACAAATAGTTTTAGTTAGCGGATATACGTTACTTAAAGTTATGTAGAGGCATAGTCGAAATCTAAGTTTATTCTTGAATTGGCAGGAAATGAGTTCGACATGTATTGCTCGGTAAGTCTTTTAGTGCAGTTTTATTGAATGCGAATGTCGCCAAAAGGGCGATAAAAAATTTTAGTCTCGGAGGCGAATTTGAAAAGGCTTCCAATGAACGCGTGAGGAAAACAGATCGTGATTGTGGTTGAGAAATCTGGTTGGGTTTGTATGCTTGTATAAAGAAATCTCGTTGGATTTTGATAGCTGTTAAGTATTTTTGAAATCCTTCTAATGTAAGAAATTACAGATTTTTATCTACCACAGGAACGAGATGTAGCTACAATTCAATAGCGAAGAGAAACTAGAAAATATAAAGGTTAGACTTTTTTATAAAAGGGTGAAGTACACAGTTCACGGGGAGGGGGGAGGATGCTTTTTCGAAATGATGGGGTTAAATGCAGATTTTGTTTACAAAGTAGTATTGTTTAAAAAAAAATAAACACAGTTGCAAATGTTGATTTGTTAAGCGCACAATCAGAGGAGGATTAGTAAAGAATTTCAAAAGGGAAATGAAATTAAAAAAAATAAAACGAACATCTGACATCCAGCTTTCGTTTGAGTTTTGACGTCTTGAATTCAACTTTGTTTTTTGCAATCACGAATGGCGATAGGACTCGACTCGTTGGGTTTCTTGTTTCTACAAATGGAATAGAAATGACTAAAAAAATGCAACCGCCCCTATTATAATAGGTAGTTTTGTAGTATAGGTAATACGAGGCATATCCATACAAAATGGTGGTTATGGTGGGGTGATAAAGATCTTCTGGCCGATATCCACCAGTACACTTATCAAAGAATAATTACAGCGTATAACGCTATGTATTTTTTAATTCTTATCAGTCTTAAATGATGGAGATTAGTAATTTGGAAATTTTGTATTTAGATGAAGTTTGGCTGTTTAAATTCTTCTATACTGATGTTTTCACTGAAAAACTTAGTTTTACACTCTCCTCCTCCTCCTTTTTTTCAAGTAAAATCTGCTTACGTTAAGCCTCGAATGGACGCAATCGATGAAAATGTGACCTCTTTATATGAAAACAACGAGTTAGCTTATTGCCGTCGTCATAGCGATCTGAAAAATCAGAGTAATATCAACTTCGGTCAAGTGAGGATAGTAAGCAATTCGTGATTGCTCAACAAAATAATTCCGTAATGAAAAAGTAATGCTAAGCCTCTGACATCAAAAAGGGAGTTAACTCTCTGACTGCTTTTTTTTAAAACGAAATACTAATATTTTTTGTCTAAAAAAAATACCGAAAAAATCTGAATTTATACAAATTTCGTAAGAAATGATGCCTAATTAGATAAATCTCAAAATGTCATGTTAAATGTTGAAATCTCAAATCTTTCATGATCAAGTTTCATGGAAAAATTTAACTTTGCATTCTTAGCACCAAAATCGAATTTCTTTACGATTCCTTTTTTCGATTTCATGAGCAACAGACACTCTCCTGGTTAAATTAGGAAGTATGTGTCTTGCAAAATAGGCTAGAGGTTAATCTAAAAGGGCAGAAAATACATTGCTCGCAGTTAAATGATGTAATGACGGAATAAGATCTTAAAAATGCGTCATGCACATCGAAATATCGGGAAGAGCAAACTTTGCTGCATCTACGTCACCCATAGTAATCGCGGGATTCGGGATTACAATGAGAGCTTAAATTCAGGAATTGTGTGCAGGTGGTACTTAATGATTGTGTCTCTTATAGTCAGTGTAACCAGAGAAAAGTTAACTACTTGCAATCAATCATGAACAGAAATTCGATTTGAAATGCGTAGGAAAAAAGAGAACGTTCTTTGCGAACAAACTTTGAAGCAAGTACTCACAAATAAACCTCTGATTTACAGTCTGGTAACGCATAAGTTGTATACACGTTTTTAATGTTTGCTACCATTAAAAAATGTTTTGCAAGTAAGCATAGCCATAATGCTATTCAACGACCAAATTAGAAAGGATTTTTTTAAACGATCATGAAAAACGTAAACATTTGAAAAGGAACATAAATGACAGTGTCTATTGGTCTTCCTTCATTTGTAGTAGCTGAAGAGAGCATTTTCAAAAGCAGTGCAGGTCTCTATGAAAATAATGTCGTGTACCCTTAACTTTAGGTAAATTTCGAGGACTGTTTTCGATTAATTTCAAACGTGTATTGAACGTGTTTTGTAGGTTACTTATGTCCAAGAGAAAACAATTTTTTTTAAATAAAGTAGACTATTCACTGCAAACAAAACATTAAATAACGTTACTCAAATATCAATATGGGAGAAATGTTTCAAAAGTAGCTAGGGTTACGAAACCTCTGCTTTCTCAAACATTGCTTCTTGATTTTTGAATGCATCCATTTAGTGTTTCTTGCAGGATTGTGAACGAATGAGATCCCCAAAATTGCCGTGGGCAGGTAAACGGCAGTATCTGTATAAATGATTTTTTGAGAGAAATGAAGAAACTCGTTCTGAATTAGATACTAACAATAGGGAATTGTTGGACTTAGACGTTTTTCTTGCCCTTTTTATCAGCGAAACCAAATAAGTGTGTACTAAAGTGAACGTGCAATAAATGACAAAAATGAGAAAAAAAAATGCATTTAAAACCCTATACCTGCCCGCGGCTGGCTGTTTCTGTTGCAATTATATAAATAGATAACTCAAATTATTATTGGAAGTTTTCTCAATTTACTAAAATTGCTAAATTTTGTGAAGTACACGGGGGGGGGGGGGGAGGAGAGGTTACAGTCGTCTCACATCACCTGCTAAACATTGACAAGTTAGGAGAAAATAGGATTAAAGACACGATCGAGTTTTAGTAGTATAGATTCACTAGAGGGATTCGCAACCGGCTCGTTTCGCTCGTCCTGCCCCGTTCATCACGTGCGGTGGTGAGGATTGAAATGGTATTTTTAATTCCTATCTCTGCCATTCAAGGTTAAGAGGGGTGACACAGGAAAGATTAATTTTCTCTGGATATCCTGTACCCAAAGACAAAAGTAGTAACCTGGTAAACTTTAACAGTCCGGAAAAAACAGGGTTACAGACATAGACATACACGCCCAGATGTACAGAAGTAGGCACGCGGGTCGTAGGTTTGTATACCAGCAACTAAGAACTCTCCATGTCCCCTTTCGAAAAGTAACACCGTACCTCGGCGGTTAGCTTTGCTATCTTCGTAGGTCTCTAGGGCCATAGATGAGTACTTTTTCATTAGTGGCTAAGAACTCGTCCAAGTCACCTTTCAAACAATAACTGGCTACGAAGATAAGCTTCGCAGAAGCCATGTGACCCGCAGGCCGTAGATTGTATGAAACCCGCTAAGAAACTCAATCAAGGCACCTTTCAAACAAAAAGAAATAAAAACTAGTTCATCCGTTTAGTAGCTACGGTGCCTCAGACATACCTGTACATAGACATACATACGCCCGTATAAACGCTAAAATGAAAACTAAAGTATGTTGCAGCGTCTCCTTTTCTTCCCTGCAGTAGTCACCATCAGCAAGCTAAGTTGGCGTAAAATGGAACAGAATTTCGAAGTTTCAATTTTGGACACTTTCCATTGAGAAGTGAAATTTTGCGCGTGGTGTTTAAAACTACTCTATGAGAGTTACTGGGTATGGAAAATTTGCCTTTGTGATTGCTTCTTAGCAAATAAATAATGTTTACATTTACTTCAGTGCAAAACCTTTATTTTACCACGGAGACGAGTGGGTAAAAGTAAATCCTAATTTATGTGGTTGATGTAGGTAGACAATCGCAGTGAGTTTGAATCGCGATGTAAGGTCACCCTTCAAGGATCTCCCGAAACTAGCCTTATAGGCGGAGTTACTTTGTAACCGAATCTTACGATAAGCATGCATATAAGTAGTAGAATTCTCTGCAAAAATTAATTGCATTCAAAACTATCCGTTTATTATGACCCTTAACTCTAATCGAAATTGAATGGAATCAATAAATAAAATTATCTTCAGCTTTTAAGTTCAGAATAAAATTGTATATGAGTATGCATAAGCAAAGTACTGATATACAACTTACCTCACTCAAAATAATACGGAATACACGACTACCGCAGTTTTCTAATTTTTATATAAACAAAATTAGTTATATATATATATATATATATATATATATATATATATATATATATATATATTTATATTCTGCAAAAAAAAGCTTTCGTGAATCTTTTAAAAATGTCTTAAATTATTAATACTCAAAGTGAATGTTTGTATCAACACTTCCGGATCACTGTCGGTATATCCACCTTTTAATACTTTCTCTATACTACCACGTTAGTAGAGTAAATAACTATTCACCGATAAAAGATAATAGACCATGGAAAATTCTTGGAATTGAATCTCTATAAATTTGAAATGACGCCCCCCCCCCCCACAAAAAAAAAAATCAGACAGTGACCACATAAGCAATTCCGGTACTCAAGGTCTGACCATTTATCCGATAATTCATTACAGTTTCTATTCTATGAACCAAAACTAAAAAAAATGGCCTTATATGCGGTAGACCTTATATAGATGTCTGACGCAATCAGTTTAGAAGCTTAAAAGCTTTAAACCAACCATACTCAATGTTCGGCCCGTTGGTACCATGCAACCGGATGAATCTTTCAAACTTAATGTAAAATCATTTAAAATGAAAGCTTACAAAACATTACGTTACGTTTCAGTAAGTTACTGTCCTAGCGGAAGCCGCTCTTGGCTTCCTTAAGAGGTTTTCTACCTCCAGTTCAATCACTTCTTATGCCGGGCTGATGAGTGCCAATAAGCACTAAACTGCAGTCCTCGGCTGTAATGACTGAGCTGACAGTGTATTTACGTAAAATAACACAAATGTTTTTACACGAAAAGTTGATGTTCCTAAAAAAAGCTTCGCTACACTTGCAAATACTCAAATACTTTAGCTTCAAAAATCACCAAGTATGGGCTTTTTTCAATAGTTTGTTCGTATTTTTTACCTCTTGCTTTCATCACGCCAAGCGCACCGGTGGGAATCGAACCCGTCACCCCTTGCACCACACACAAGCCAGGACGAACACCCGTTATTTGAGGCCCTTAAAGTAACATTAAAGTAGTAAAATGTCTTTCATTGCGTAACAGTATAATGATTTTTAATTAAAAAATAAAAGCAATAGAATAACTATTAATTAAACAAACTATTCCGTATATTTTTGTTTTTAAAAGTTTTACCATTCCGCTGGTAAAAAAGATTTTAAAACACTGGTTTACTTTTCATGCAAAAAATGTTCTTATTCAACGTCATTTGAAGTTAATTAATATGTGACCAATTACAGAGTTCCAAACTCGCGCATGTTTGCATTCTAATGCGCCTAGCTTCTAAACAAAATTTTCTTTCAGTTCAAGATTTTTCTCGATGCGCGCGCGGCTCATGGAGGGGTTGCCGAGTCGCTTGAAAATTCGGAAAAAGGTTTTCTTCGAAGACGATTGAATGTACAAGCACAGCTGTGACCGGAAAAATTTCAGGTAAGAATTTGTGTTTCAGTTCTGTATTTTCATGGACCGTTGTCATCAGCGAACTTGCTTTTTAACTTCTAGAATTGCTTATGCAATTCAAACGTTTAATAGGCAGTCTTTAGGAAGGAATGTTTTTATGAAATCTTGTTTGTGTACTTTGCTGTCTTTAAGCGGTGATTGTTAAGATAGTCCTTTGCCCCTGGAATGCCGCTGTATTATGTTTTCTACGTTAATGCTTTTATTAGCTGGATTACCAGTTGTAGTTTTGCGACCATTCCATTTAGTGCACATGAATTTAGCTTCAGGTTAGTGATTGGTTATGAAATTGCAAAAATTTAAGCGTGCACGTCCCTCCTTTGCATTTTTTTGAAAAGTAATTTGAAGACGCTTTATGTATCCGGTATATATTTATTGCATTTAGTAATATTTTACCACTGATGGTTTTAAGTGTTTTATTTATGCTATTTTTTTATGATTATCCACACAAAACTAAAAATTACAATGATTTTACATCTTTTCGAGACTTAAAAAATAAAGTTAAAAGATCATTAAACGTTTTAAAACAAACTTTTACCTTTAAAACATTTAGACAATGTAAGCAGTGAAAATGGTTTCTTAATTTTTTTGTTAAAGCAACTTATTTGCAGTCGAGACTATTTTTACCAGTAGCGCCAGATAGGGATTCACGGGAAGTCACTGTGACTTCCACGTCAGGAGCGTTACTCGATCATTAGCTAATATATAGGTTTGAGGATGAGGAGGTTTACCATTACAGAGTAATGATTAAATTTGTGGTCTTTGATAGTGGGAAGAGGGAGTGTGGTATTAAGTCTTCTGAAACTGGTCTACACAATTATAGTTACCTAACTGAAACATGTTGCACACGGTACTTCTAACATATTCAGTTAAAATGAAGGAAACGCAAAGGAAGATTTGAAAGTATTATTACATAAAATCTGGTGCAATACATGCGGTGGGAAAATTATTTCTGGTCTAAAATGGCGAAATCTTTCTTTGGCATAATGAATACACATTTTCAAAAACTTTATAAAGACTTTTGAGGACAAAAGTGTTAGATTTTTTTTTTTTTTTTTTCATTTTATATTTAAAACAAGAATTATTGCGCATTAACGGTGCAAAACGTAAAGAAGGCATCTTTGCATGCCCTGAGGGCAAATGCTGAAAAAAATGAACCAACACATAGTTTTTGATTTCTTTAGTATTGCCAATGCATTTAAATATACACATTTGTTTATAACTTCAAATAATTCACAAAATTCTGTGGGTGATGGAGAAGAACTGTTAACATATTTAAGTTTAGCGCAGTATTTTTACATACTGATACAATCTTTTTCACAAAGCAATATCGTGATATCAGTGATAAAATTAACACGGGGGGGGGGGCGGCGGGGGGTGCAATCCAGTGAGCGTTCGTGTTTCTTTAATGCTGGGCAATCACAAATTACTTATTATCCGAACTTTACTAATGTTGATGTTGGTCTGATTTTTTCACTTTGGCCATGACGACGAGAATAAGCTACTTTGACTTTTAAACTTTAACTTTTACTTTTTTTGCCACTTAATTTTACTTTTAAAAGGGGGAGGGTGTAAAATTACGTTTTTTCATGCAAAACATCAACATAGATGAACTTAAAAACCAAAACTCCTTCTAAATACAAAATTTAAAATTACTAACCTGTTCTACAAATTGGCCATTCCTATCGTTCTAATGAGTGAAAATGGTGGATTTATAACAGTTTTGAAAAAAAAAATGTCTCAGTCCTAAAAGAAACTGGATATTCTATACTTCGATTAATGCTTTTTAAATATTACATTGGATATAAAACGTAAGAAGACGTGAATTTCCCTTTGCACTGACGTATTGCAAAATGAAACATTGTGAGCAGCGGTGTAGAGCAGTAAAAATCACGTGCACTTAAAGGACACAAGGGAGCCATTTCAGAACAACAAGGGAAAGCTTTTCCATTGATGTCTTTTGATCCAAAACCGTTCTTTTATCCTTAAAACATTTTTGGAAAAAACATATTTAAAGGAGGGGGCGAGATTAACCCCCTAAATCCTCCATCCAAGTTGAAAATCCTAGTCTATTAATGTATACTGCCGTAAGCAATATCTTCATTTTTAATTCTTTTTTGTCATCTGTTGTACGTCAGCTTTTTTGTACAGGCATCAATACTTGGTTTACGATGGAAAAAAACTTGTGAAAACGCTTGATTTCAACATTTCACTATAGTTATTTGTTGTTGTTTCAATTATATAAAAATAACACAATCATTGGAAGTTTACCTAATCTAATTTGCAAAGCTTTGTGAAGTGCATAAGGTAGGGGGCGGATGCATGCACCCCACTTTACCTTTCCACTACAAAACAAAAAACCACACCACCAATTAAGGTTTAACTACTGATTAATTCTGGAGTAATTGTACATAGGTTTAACAACTTATTAATGGCATTTGTATATCCCCGTGACTGAAGTCATGCACTCACCCTATACAGTTCTAGCAGAATTCCTGCACAGAAAAGAAACCTTAAGGGCTACTGTTATGTATTTAGTGTTTTTTTTTTTTTTTCAATGAACACGGGAAAGCTCTAGCAAAGGGGGAATTTCGCGATCAAACACCATTTAGATTCCTTGGTTTTAGGAGCACATGATGGCAACTTAAATGTGGTATTTATGGCCTGTTGTGCCCTCCCTTTACCCCCTTCCCATACACAGATAAATTTTGGCTGCTCTAGTGAACGTACTATTAAAATTTTTTTGTATCGTATAAATCTAGTAAAAACACTGTTGAACCATAATTATTGAAGATGTATTTGTGCTTTAAGTGAAATGAGCGTTGAAGACTTCCTCAAAGCAAACCAGTGAATAATATGGCCACATTTAAAAGGATTAAAAAATGTCCCCATTATTTTTCCATCCTGATCTTTGGCATTTGGCTGTGCAAAGGAAGGTAAAGTCATTGTTACATAGGCTAGTTTAAACATTTAAGTATAGACGCATTTTAAAAGTCGTCTATCAGGTAAAGGGATCCTGCTGTCAAACGCTGAAAAATGCCAAATGTAAAAAATATTTTTGAAAAACTAAAATTTCAAATTTTAAACTTGAAGTTAAAATAAGCTTTTTTCGTTGAAAAAATGGCACATTGAACTCCTAAATAATTTACCGAAGTTCTGAAAACGTACAATTTTTGCCGATAGCAGAAATTGGAAATTCTTGAGTGTATTGTGAATGACTTTCAAACAAGAACCCCCCCCCCCCCTTCGCCGCTGAATAGAAATCTTTTTTCATAAATACTGCAAATAGAGGTAATCACATTAGAGTTAAGCTCAATTCTTTAAAAGTCGCCAAGTATAATTTTATCGAAGACTTGTTCCTTTGTACTGAAAATTTAGAAATTTTCTGAATGAAGTACTTCAAACTTTGAGTTATTTCTCACATTAAGGTACTGATTCACGGGCCTGATTACAAAATTTGAGTTCTAAGGAAATAAGAAAATGGCGATTTATTCGTGTTTGGAATAGTACTGCCGTAGACAGGTAGTCGGCCGTATCAGCAGAAGTGAGTTTTCGAGATATTTGAAGAAACTAGTTTTGGATTCAATACTAACAATAGGAATTGTTGAAATTAGGCTTTTTGAATTACAGGTGTTTTTCGCACTTTCTTTTCAGCGGAAGCCAAATAAGCAAGCTTGTACAGTAAGTTTGATGTATAATCGATGACATAAGCGCAAACGAAACTAAAAAAAATTGCTGTTAATTCCCTTAACACGCCCACGGCGAAGTAGTGTTCGTCGTTTGATTCAAAAACTGCTTTGGTAACAGTTGGACATAAAGTATCGCAACATGATTGAAAAATGTATCTCGAATTTCATCAAAATAAGGAAAATTTCTTTTTGGGTATATATACATCATGATACTAAAGGGAGGAACACTTCAACCATTTTATCTAAATTGCATTCCAATGGAAGATCACGCTCGCGCATTCCGTTGATTAAAAAGTATGTAGCAGTTTCAGTTAAAAAAGGGGGGGGGATAGGTGATGCAATAATCTAAATTCTTTACGTATTGAGGAATTCGTTTCAAACTCCAAACAATGCAAATTCCGTTCATTAGTAAGTTTTAACTCTGCAACAAAAACAGTGTTTGTGCACTGGATTTGTCAGAATTTCCAAGAGGTATTTTTTCCATTGCGTTTCTTTCTTCTCACTACAAAAGCCGTAAGCAATTGCGAGCAATTTTAAATTTAGAGCCTTTTGCTCTTTCAGAAATGAATCGTTTACTTCTTCATTTATAACACTAAGTTCGTTATTTAAGATGATTCTTTTCTCGTTAGATCAGAAACTCATAATCGGACGAAATTCTTGTCAATTTGACGAAAAACTTTAACGAAGCCATATGACAAAATTTCGTGAGGTATCAGCATTTGTGATTGTTTCTGTAAGAAAACTGGTTTTGCGTGTGATATAACAAGCACCGTATAGGACTGAAGAGTGAAATATTTACTAAGATGAGTTTATATTTTATGTGTTTGAAATAAAAGCAAGGGAGACGCAATTATTCGACTCTGCTAAAATTGTGTGAGGACTAACAAACTGACGGGAGGGGGGTATGATTGGCTCTTAGAAAGGTTCGATGTGCTGTGAGCGAAAACATTCTTCGGAGGCAGTGATACTTCTTTGCACTTTTTTTTTTTACTTGTTTTATTTAATTTTAGGCAGAGTCGTCGTATTTTAACTTTTTGATTAACTTTAAGTTACTATTTTACGTGCTGCTCGACTCTTTATTATTTTATTTATTTGAGCAACCACGAATAGTCTATTATTCTCACTTGACCCAAGTTGATGTTGCTCTAAATTCAGATTGCCATGACGACGAGAAGATGCGAACTCATTGTTTTCATATTTATTAAGTAGAAAAAATTCCTTTGCCATGATTATAAATCTTTTTTTTATTTTTTCAATACAGATTTTATTTTGAAAAGAGGGGGGAAGGGGGGTAAAATGAAGTTTTTTTTTCAAGAGAAAACATATGTATGGATGAACTTAAACAGCAAAACATCATATAAGTGCAAGATTTTTAGATGACTCATTCCCATCCTTTCAGATTGATAAGAAATTAAGATACATAACAATGAATGCGCTGTAAATAAACTTTATGATAAGTGTACTGGCGGATTTCGGCCATAAAATGTCTCTTTATTACCGCATCCTAATCATTTTTTTTTTTTTATGGATGTGACATGTATTACCTTTTTCACATAATCATCAGTCATGATATGAAGGGCCATTTCATTTGTAGAAAAAAACTGAACTATTAGGGTCCTATCGCAATTTGTGACTACGAAAAACATCATTTGAATTCAAAGCAAAAAAATGCAGATAAATACTGGATGTTCATTTTGATTTTAGTTATTCATTTTTTTAGAAATGAAACGGGATTGCTTTTGTGAACGAAATGTAAACGATTAAAGTATGCAATCGTGTCGCAAACGGGCTTTTAAAGTTGCAAGGACTCTTTCTCAGTTTTGAAAAAGTACAAGCTATCAAACTTAGTGGTAGTTTCCAACATTTAGCGCTTTAATGACCTTGGTGATTTATACATTTATTTGCGAAAAAGTATATCCTGAAAAATTTTCTTTCGTTACCCTTTGGAATCTAAGACAGGATCCAAACGAATAGCCCTGCTAGAATAAAAAAGAAATAACAAAGTCAAATTGCACAAGTTGCAGATTACTGAAGACACGTGTTTCGGAGTTACACGAAACCCCTTTTTCAACTCAAAATAAGTGAGCTTATGGATAACAAGACATCACTTTCTTTTGTAGGAATCTGGCTGAGATCACATTGGGCAGTAAATTGAACGTCCTACGAGTTTGAATGAAATATTCGCGTCTTTACAGTATTTTGGCGCGAGATCCCGTAGGTCCTCGCAAGAGTTTGTTAGGCTAAAGGACTGTTAGCATGGCTAGCCAGTATCGCATCGTACGTTAACGCCAGAGGTGGATTAACAAGGCGCTAAAACCTCCGTTTATTTGGGTTTTTCTAAAAATAAATAATTTTGTTTTCAATACAAGCTCATCAAATTGCAATCGCTTTTTTATAATAATGCTGTCCTATGTAAAATTCAGTTTCATTCTGACAGCGCCTTCTTGGCGCGTGGATTTATTTTTTTGTTATAAATTGTAGTTGCAAATACGATTCAAGATGCTTTCACTAAATCTTTTTATTATCAACAACGTAAGTGAATCAAGTGTTTTTTTTTTCGTCCTAATGATTTTGTATTTGGTCTTCCAAATTAAAAGAAAGAACAAATTGTCCTTTCGAGATTAGAAAAGATGAAGTAAGTTTTATGAAAGTTTAATTATAATTGGTTTTACTGAGAATCTTTATTTTTCTAGGGGATCTGTTATATTCTACTAGGATTAGTGAAAACATTCGGAATTCAAACTGATTGCCGTCATCCACAGTGTGTTCCGTGAAGAATCAACACTTCTCTGCTCAAGGTAAATCATTGTTTTCCAATATTTAAATAGTTTCTGGAGAACTGTTTTTGCTTGATCTGAAATAGCTGATTTTGGAAAGTTTTTTTTATATCGAATATGAATGAGTTTCAGGTTACGAAATGTTTACCTTTACTTTTTAATTAACAACGAGTATTCCTATTTTTTAATTAATTTTTTAACAAGATGTCTCAAATTGCCCTTCAGAACCCCAGGAAAACGCTACTAACGAACAATCTTTTAGTTTTGTGCCGATACGAAGGATCTCTTGGCAGTGGCGCAGTCAGAACTTTTATTTGACTTTTCAGAGCACCCATCCTGCTCACGATTGAAAACAAATTTGAGCCAGAGAAGAGTTTTGTAGCCAGATTGTTACGAGAAGTTATTTTAAATTTTAGAATAACGTTTTCAGCTCAGTTTTATTTAAAATTTTTAAAGCAAGCAACCGCCTTTCATTTGTAAGATGAAGTTATCCTAAATAATCAAAATTACAATTATGTCAACTGTAGCACTTTTCGATGGGTATCTTAAATATAAATTGATACTGCTGATGTTCAAATAGAATCCACAAATTTCAAAACTCTTATGATACATTCCAAGGGTCCCAAACTTTTCAGATTCGAAGCATTTGACTAGGATGCAGTGAGAAAATTCTCTATGATATACAGTGATACCATAGGCACTTCACGGTATCTCTTGCGTCTTCACACGGCACCCGGTTACACTAATAAGTGTGGGTTCCTTATACCACCTTTTAGGGTTAACGTGCTAGCGCAAAAAGCACTCCCCTTTAGAGTACCAGTTGGCTCTTTATAACATTCCTACCGAACCCTGAAATGTCCCATTGATTTCCTATGGCTTTTCTTAGGCTGCTATTTGGCTCCCTATGACACCCTTAGGTGCCGCTACGGAGCCAAATAACACATTAACAGGTGGCGCTGGTGCTAAAACGTTTTACCCTAAAGGGTGTCATATGCAACCCGCATTTTTAAGTGTATGTTCAGTTGAAACTTAAGAGTCGTGATGAAAAACAGGAAGTAATTTTCTAGAAAATTCAAACATCCCGTACATGTACCAATACAGCTTCATGAGTCTCGAGGCAAGGGGTAGGAGTTGAAAGCATTGAGAAGTGATAAAAAGCAGAAATAATGGAATCCTCTGTCCTTGAAACCAGGATCCTGAGTCATGTAATAGCATTTAAAGTGAAGAATTGGAAGTAAACCAATTTCTTTCTCTAGTTTCCCGCAAAAATGTGCCTCCCGTTCGTCGTAGTTGAACCACGTGACTTTTGGGATCTTTGCCTCTGTATTTCCTAACTAAAATATTGGACTTGCTTCCTTTAGTTACTTATTCCTGCTCTAAGGTTAAACCCCACATCTGGTTGCCCCTTTTGAGCAGGAATTAGTTATTGGAATGAGCCATTGGTTTAGGAAAATCTAAGGCAAAGTCCCCAAGTCACGTGGTTCAACTACAACGAATGGGCGACACCTTATGCGTAAAACTAATGAAAGAAACCTGATTTCATCCAATACTTCTCCATGGTGGAGCCCTGCTACAAAGACATTACAGAAGAATTACAAATTGCCTAGGCTAAACTTTTCCTTGAGTTATTTATTATGTGATGTAAGAATTTCTGTTTGGAATGTTTTCCTGGAAACCAAAAGTTTCGGAGTTATACTTTCCTTTATTACAGCCAAAGGTATATGCAAGTATTCATGAGTGCTACATTTCTCGGGGGGAAAGGGGCAAGTACATTTTAAATTTTTCGCATTTACACAGCCATGGAAATAATTCAGATTACTTGTCAGTTCAGACTTAACTGTTTGAAATTTTTTGGTACCTGTGTTAGTTATTTAAAAATTTTTGCCACTAGTTTCACCTTTAACTTGGATAATGAACTTGATATACTTTACTTTTAAAACTAAATGTTTCAGTTTGTTCAAAACAACGGATCCCTATTATTCAAAACACATGGAAATGCTAACTGCGTTGTTTTAAGTTCGCACCTTTTTCAACATGCAAGCCAATAGACTGATTTGCTATTGTTATTATTATAATTATTCCTTTTTAATTTTTGAAATTAAAACCTTTACATATTTATTTTAAAAATATATATTTTTTAATTTTTTAAAAGTAAATTTTTTGCTTGAAGGTTGCTTTTGAATCAAAGAGTAATAAGGATGGTTACAATTTCAAAAATTTACGTTCTAAACCAGGGCTCGAATCAAATCTTTCTTATGGAAGTTATTTTTAAAATACACTTTTTAAACTGAAATCAATATATTTAATTTAAATCTGAGAACTTTGATCAAATAGAACAATCTAATTTAAAATGTACAAATATTTAACTGAAAACTCATAAAATCATTGCTAACGCTAAGGGATAGAAGTCCCATTGTTTCTTTAGTTTTATTCATGCTTATTTCTCTTTCACATTCAAATTATTCTTATTACTCAGAAATAGTTCTCTTTATAAGCATGTCTTGCGTGTTTTATGTTAACCAATAACAGCAGAAATTTCTGAAATGTTCAAACCTAAGGCAATAATAATGCAGTTTGAAACTTAGTAATTTGTTCTAAATTGATATCAAATTCGTAACAAATAATTGTGTGAAATTAATATAGTCCAAAGAGAAGTTAAAGAAATATCTGATAGCCTATTATTGCATAAAAAATCTATTTAACAGTATATTTATATAATTTTTTACTAAATTACAAATTTTCTTTGCCACCTCAGTCATATTTAATGAATGAATATTTTTTTTTTTTAAATATTAGAAAGAAAAAAAGACGCATTAAAAATCATTAACTCTACACATTTATTGATTTTTTTTTAAACAAAAACTGTAACAAAAAAATTAAAGGTGTTGCTTTCCAACAGTATTTTTCTTAATTTAGAACAAACAAAACTAATTGAAAATATCTGTAAAGCAGTTGCATTCATCACGTGATGAAAAAATTTCTTTTACACAATCTTACATAGAAAAGAGGACTACACCCAATTGCTGTTAACCTCTTAATAAGAGTCAGTAGGAATAGACATAACTTTTTATTTAAAAAAACAAAAGATTTGGGAAACTTTTCCTCCGGTGAGGGTTATTTCCACTCAAAAGTACAGAAATACTTAATATGTACAGAATAATGCTTATTCTTAGTTCGGAGTAATGCATATTCATAGTACAGACTAATGCTTATTCATAAATTAACTATGTTTAAATTTCAGTACTTTTTTTCTTTTAATACTTCATGTACCCACTTCAGTATGAAAACACTATCTTAAAGCCTGCATTATCAAAGTTCTTAAAATTTCTCTATTTCAAAGCAATATCTGCTACTTTTCTCGCAAAACATATGGAAATGAATAGGGGTGAAGTTTTAATAAGTTCTTGTTGAAAAAATAGACTTTTGCATTATAACCATATTAATCCTAGAATTGTTTAGTTATTTATCGTTCTTATAAGTGTTTTGAATTCTCTTGAATCACTGAGGCTGGAAAAATCTGAAAGCTGAATTTTTGTAGCAGTTTTGAAGTTTCTTTGCTTTGGAGCTATGCATAAAAACAATTACTTTTAAATGAAAATCTGAAACATTCTTATGAGTTAGAGATATTAAAACGTAATTAGCTAGCTGCATTAAATGGAAAAGTACTAAGCAAAATATGCAAAACTGAATAGAAGCCGGGATTTTTAAAACTTGCTAGTTAGTAAGCGTTTATTACATAATTACATGTGCCACACTCAATTATGCACAAGACTTTCTACGTTTTGAATAGAGTTAGAACTATTCAATGATACATTTAGTTCGTCATACATATTTTAAATATTTTTCTTTAAAAAAACATGTTTCATTTTTTCATATTAGGCTGATTTAATAAAATATTAAAGTGTACTTGGTTGATTTTAAGGAAATTAAAAGTATGAAGCTAATAGAAGCTTTAAAAAAGTTAATTAGTTAAGTGATTAAGTTTTTTTAAATAAATATAATTTAAAATTTTTTGTTTAATTTGCATACATTGTTTAGTAAAATATGCATTAGTAAGAAAGTTGTGGTAATTTTTTTAAAGATGAAAAACATTATATACATAAAAATATGAAACATACCTTGTTTTGATACTGCCTCATATCGACATGAACCACAAGCAATTATGCACAAAACAGATTATCAATGGCTCTTTGATACTTCATACTCAATCATAAACGCACGGAAAGTTTTGTTGCATTATGAATTTAATTTAACTATATATTGATATATTTACATAAGTATACGATGCATATTTGCATACATAACATTTTATCGCATGAAATTCTTGCATATGTCTTTGACTACTACTGTCTGGCTGCCAGAATTGTTGGAAGGTATGCTTCAGCAGCGAGGCAGTTGGAAAATGAGCTCTACTTGCGGGCAAAATCGATTCTCGTGCCCGTCAAAGCTGTTTTGCAGCAACGGGGCGCAGATTTACTCTTTGGCTAAGTGACACGTGGTGCTTGCGAGAGAGATACTGCGGGTTACAAGATGGGGTTCCGAGGGACAGAGGTGGAACCCTCGAACCGCCATTCGAGGGGCGTCGGTCGGGTTGGAGAATGGCGAGAGAAAAGGAGTAGCAGGAGTGTTGTCCCACGGGGGAGCGTCTCGAGAGGATGCCTTTTACATAATGATATCTTTTCATCTTATCTGATTGAAACTTGAAATGGATCATTCATAAACTATATGATGTTGAAAAGGGGAGGCTTCAGAAGCCTGAACAGCGGGGCCATATTCACGGACTGACTCAAACCTCCGTCAGATACGTGAACCACCGAATGTAGCCTTCTTATTGGTTGAAAGTCTTGAATCGGTTGGTTGGGTGTCTGGCGGTGGTTCGATTCGGCTGGTGAATAATAGTAGAGGAGCCCAAAGTGTTTTTGGGGATTTACTCGAGCGCGTCGAGTACTATAACAAATGTTGGCCCTTTTTGATGGTGAATGCGTCTAGGACAGTCCGTCAGATTAGTTAAAAAATGGATCATCAAATTTATTGAAGGCGCGTCAGATTAAAATAAGGTGAATTAATTACTAGCTAAAAAGTGAACATTTAGTATTAAAATTCGAGGGAGAGGTAAGGGTATGGGAAAGTAGTTACTTTGCGAAAGAAAAAAAAAACAATTGCCATTCTCGAGCGCGGTGGATTTTTTTTTTTTATTTGAAGGAAAAAACATACAAGAATCACGAAAAAAATAAAATATGCCGATTTCTAAAAGTCGATATAAGATTTTTATTTCTCCAAGTTCAGAGCGTGCATATGCGCAGTAAGCGATTGAAGCTGATCACAAAGCTACGGCCCTGATAAAGCTTGACCACGAAGACATAGAGGGGGAGTAGACAACTGAAACGGAATGTTTCATTGGTTAGTAGGTATGACGTGCCAGATTTTTTTTTCTAGCGGTCAAATTCAGAATACCCTTCTAAACAATCGTCAGGTTAAAGGCTACCATGATTGGAACATCGAGATGAACTTTCGGTAGAAAATCCGACACGCTCGAGTGTTTCAGTGTGACGAGTTTTTGCATTTTCAAAAATTCGTTACGAGCTTGCGGCATTTCAGAAACGTCAGTCTTTTGAATGGGGGCATTTTTAACGTTCATTTAACATACCCTCTAAACGTCTGGCGCGCTCGATTTTGTACCCCACCAAATAGTACCCCCCCCCCCCCCACCTCACCACACAAATCGGTAGATTAAAATAAATTTGGTCCTCAAACAAGTTGGAGCTTCAAAACTATCAATATCTGATACGCTTGAGTATATCTGTGTAACTACTTTTTTTTTTTTTTTAATTTATGAATGCAGTAGACATTTTCCCCACCACTAGAGGGGGTCATTACCTAACATTTTCTTTTTCTTATCGAAATTACAAAATACATAGTGTTTCAAAATGAATAGCGGGGTTTTAACATGTTATAATATTTATTACACCAAACTTACAGCCACAAGTGATATATCAAATGAAAGAGAAACTAAAACAGTTTTACATAACAGCCTACAAGTGTTCAATGTGAGCACTACTCGGCACACGTCAAGACGATATGCGAGTTCCTCCCAAACTTTGAGTGTCTCATTAGTAGTTGCTGCAACAGCTGTTTCAATCCTGTTCCTTAATTCGGGAAAGTCGGCTGGCAGTGGAGGCACATACACACGGTCCTTAATAAGACCCCAAAGATAGAAATCACACGGCGTTAGGTCGGGTGACCGTGGAGGCCATGGGAAACAAGCCCTGTCATTAGGCCCCTTACGCCCAATCCAGCGGTCGGGTACAGTTAGGTTAGCCAATCGCGTACCTCATTATGCCAGTGAGGCGGCGCACCACCTTGCTGAAAGATGAAGTTTTCTGTAAAACACAAAACGCTTTCTGTTCTTTGGTCGCTATCTTTGCTACGAGCGCGTTCTAGCGGATTGCAGCAGAAACATTCCACGCGCATGCGCACTGATGCCAACAAACAAAACTGAGTTTCTCTTTCGTTTGATGTATCACTTGTGGATGTAAGTTCGGTGTAATAAATATTATAACATGTTAAAACCCCGCTATTCGTTTTGAAACATCCTATATAATGAGTTGTCACGACGCTCGAGTAAATCTGCATTTAAGCATCATTGGCTCCAATACTATAAGGCTGGTTAGCTAGAAAAATAAAGGTTTAAGCGAACTGATTCACAACTTAATAAATGTGGTAAGGGCTTTATTTAGTGTTAGCAAGAAATGCTAGTTTGTTATGGAGGAAATTGTAAAAATAGGGAATAGAAAGGGCTATTACCCCCATATATATTTACTGCGAAACATTTTTTAAAAAAACGAGCAGTACTAGCAAATTGAAATATAATAAAATAATTCATTTAAGTTACTGAATTGTGGTTATTCGTTTAATATTTTTGAAGAGCCGAACTTACAAGATATGTTATTCAAAATGCAGCCATATAGCATTTCTTGGGAAACAGTCATTGTGTAGTTAGTAAGTTTGACATAAATTCTGTCGTATCCAATAACTATACTGCTTTCAAGGAAAGATAGATCAGAAATTAAAAAAAAGGGGGTTACCATTGTGCAAATTTTGGGGATTTTTTTCTGGAAATAATAATAAAAAAAAAAAGTTGCATTCGCCGCAAGCTTAGTTTACTCTTTTCCCAAGCCAAACACATAATTGACGTCGCCAAATGGCGCATCTCTTTGAGCACATTTTTCTATATTTTGCTTGTACTCAGCCTAGTGCATCATATAGTTTATGAATGATCTCGAAGATTCGGATCATTTCCATCATGGCCTGTGCCACAATGTCGGTGACACTGCAATGAAGTGTGGGTTCCAGCCCACAAATAGTTGAAGCAGTTCTTTTTCCTTAACAGGAAGTGTGCTCGCATTTTGACAGTTGTAGTGCATTTTACGATTTTCATTTCAACGCGAAGATTCAACAGGTAGTATTGCATAACTCGATGTGGAGAAGAGTACTGTTCACAATTAAGGATTTATGAATTAGCTACTCTATTGTTCGGTTGAATATCTTTTTATGCAGGGTGATTAAAATAAAATTTCAGGGTTTCATACAGCTACCGATTTGGGTACATTGAACTTGCAGCTGTTTGGTGGAGCTTGAATGAAAGAGCTAGTAGTAAGTTGTAATTGGTTACCCCTAGATGTCTCTGTGTTATCGTATGGGCCCCAATTATTTACTATTCAATTTGTGAAAATTGAGATCAAGGGAAAGGTGATTTAGCACTTTGATTCCCATCACCCAGTCACCAGACCTAACACCATGTGATTTTATCCTTTGAGGATATTTAAAGGATACTGTGTTTATGCCCCTCTTACCTGCCTATCTCGAAGAACTGAAAAATTAGATCCCTGCTGCAACCCCTTCTGTGGCTGCATAGGCTACAAGGTGTAGGGCTGGTGTTTGATTACACAGGTATGATATCGGCTAGACCAGGGTTAACATGTTCGACTGATATTAGCCATTTTGGCTATTTTTGATCATGCTTGGCAAGAAAAAAAATTCAAAAGCATTAGCCAAACGGATCTACATTTCGCTTACTACTTTTCATAAATAACATTCATGCTAAGAAGTGTAAATTTCAGTGATCGGAAGATTTAGAGATAATATTAAAGAAATAATTTAAACAGCAGATTTAGAAAAATATTAAGGATTCGATAAATCTTTCATATAAAACAACTAAAATATCTCACAATTTACTATGACGCTCAATGTATCCATAGAAAAGAGACCGGTTCTCCTGCAAGTTGGCTACTTTAGGTTAATTTCACGAAACTGTTTGGCTATTTTTCTAAATTTTTATTTGGCGACCTAGGTTTAGACGTAAGCGGAAGGGCACGTAAATCAACTTGAGAAGAAATTTAGTAGGTAAAAAAATTAATTTATTACCATTTTTACTATTAGAAATATGTATAGGTTCAAAAATTATTATAAAAAGTCGAACTAAGGCGACCTGCATTTGTAACTTATCGCCTTTCTGCGCTATATTTTTTTTTCTTCAAAGCATAATTTTTGAAAATCCTCTCTCTCAAACAAAAAAAATGTAAAAAACGTCTAAGGAAAGCAATTTCCGGAGTGAGTAACAACCGACATTACTCTTAACCGAGCGTAAGTTAACTCGAAACAGTTTGATAAAAATGATGGGGAAACTTTGGTTCTGTTCGTTTGTAAGTTATTTCATTTTTTTCAAGTTAACCCTGGTGAGATTAGTTCCTGTAAAGTTAAATGCTTAAATCAATGATGAAATTTTAGTCTCCAACTAGATGACCCGACAGACGTTGTTCTGTTGAAACTTTGTAAATTGAAAAGGTAAAAAATTTCAATAAACTATCAAGTGTTTAAGCCGTTTTGTTGATAAAAATGAGTAAAAAGAAAATGTTTTAACCTGTTTGATGTCAGAATGCGTATATTTATTACAACTTGATTTATCAGCCCATTGAGCAGTTGTTTTATTAACTATTTTTTCTTCCGTACTTGATGGTTTGTTCCCTCAGCCATAGTCAAAGGATAAAAAGCGTTCTCAGATATTTAGTGTAAAAAACTAACTACCCATCTAGAACAAGCGGGGAATCCCACTGCAACATCCCCTATATGAAAAAGAATAAAACAATCGAAAGCATATCGTTTAAATAAATGATAAAGGTAAAAATAGTTCTCTGAATAAGCGAAAATTAATTACTCATCCCCCCCCCCTCCGATGTAAAATAAAAAATCAACTGAAATGACCAAACACTATTTAAAAACGAAAAAATATTCTTTGCAATTTGAAATGTTTCGCTTAATTAACAAAAAATACTATAAATTACATTAATAGTAGCTTTAAAATGTAAACAAAGGATCACGCAACTCTATTGTTAATAGCCAAAGTCGCCAAGTCACCACGTTACTGTAATCCAGCCGATCAGTGAGCAAAGCCAATTCCGACCGATTAGCGGTCCAATCTTTTGAACGAAAACTTTTAAAACTTCATATATTGCCTAATTTGTTCTTTCCACCAAAGATAAAGATTTTCCACTGCACTGATATTTTGTGTACAGAACTACCCTTTTGTAATCTAGACGAAAATAAAATTTGTTTCGTCTTTAAATTCCGTCATCTTTTCCTTTAATGTACTGATTAGTTAGATAATTCTTAAAGTATTCTTGACATTGGTGCCAAAACTCGGATAGATTTCAACCGAGAAACAAATGTTGCTAGGTACGGTACTTTATGATCATTTTTTTTAGAAAAGCCTAAAGCACCGCTCCGGTCACACGGTTCAACTATGACGACAGAACACACGTTTTGGGTAAACCTTCCAGTACTTTACATTAAAATATATCTCGGGACCTAAAATCGTTGCTTTCAGGAAATGAAGACTTCACTCTCTCTCTCTACGTTTTATCTATTCTCAATTGACATGTCACAGTAGGAAATTTCATTACAAAAAGCAGAGCTGGCTTTCTTATTGTCCTTTGGCAACGGGTTAAATATTTATTTCAGTTCTTAATCAGCAATAGGTTAAAATAAATATTAATCATTTGGGAGATATAACCATCCAATGCTTCAATTAATTAACAAACTTTTCCGATTCGATCCATCGCGCTTTGAAACCATGCTCGCCACAACTTAATTACACGCAAAAAATTTGATCAAAATCGGTCCAGCCGTTTAAAAGCCTTACGGTGACAAACGTCCGCACAGATTTTTATATATTAAGATGAACTAGCGGCTGTACAATCGCCACTTAACGTCAAAAGACACCACTCCTTTTGTTTTTATCTACTGTGCCATCCCAGAGCAACATTTCATGTCTTTTACTCGTTTTTGAGAAACTAAGCGGTTTTCTCCAAATGTATCAACGAAATGAAAGTTACATAGAAGGCTGTTTTCGGAAGTGAAATTAAGATTTCTATTTTAATAATTAAAAGTGATTTTATAAATGTATTGAACTTTTTTGGAGTCCAATGTTGGTTTAAAATAACTTAAACAGTTATAGCATTATTTCGAATAAAAAAATAGTACACTATGTAAAAGGCATTGTAAAATCTTCTCAAAAGTTACATTTCTATTTTATGAAATTTAGGAGAATACAAGTGGCAAAACAATTTATTTCAAACCCTCTACCTCTTTTGGCGTGTTCATTACAAAATTCGCAGTTACATTGTCCACATGATATAATCTCATGATTCAATTACGACAAATATTGAACTAAAGACAGCTACCTACGTATAGCTTTAATCTTGATCGTTGTTACAACCCTTAGGTTGTGCATTCAAAGTATCGACACTAGTTAAATAATGTAACAGATTGCTTTCGATAACCCGCGTGGTCAGGTTCTTTGTTCGAAAAAACAACTTTATCAGGAAAATTACTCAGAAAGGAATTAAAAAATTAATTTTCTATGAAGAATCGAACTGGATTTAACCATTTGGTACGGTGTTACTGGTTCGGCATGTGGCAACTACTATCGATAAATCATAAAATCTATGTCAATTTTATGCAGGTAAATTTATTGCATTAATTTGCATGAAATTGTTTTAGGTTAATTTATTTTGGTGAGATTAGTTTATTAATATGCATGCATTGAGTTGAAAGGCATGAATGTTAAACGTTTTCGAATTTGGATCACGTTGAGCCGAAATTCTATACAAATCCATGAAAAATACTGTAAAGCTCGTCAATGATATTACTTTAAAGTTTCACGGTAATTAGCAATGATCAGTCTCCAATACTTGTAAACGAGCTTGAGGTATATTTCATCTCATTATAAACTGAGTTAACCCTTATACCAGGGGTTCTCTGCCTTTTAGACCCTGCGCTCCCGTTGGACACTGACGTGACTCCACGCCTCCCCTACTACGTACGGTTGACGCATGTACGACAGCACGTCCCCATGAGTGGTTAATACATTAGAAATCTGGTGATGATTGGGATAGCTAAAACTGATTAATAAGAAAAAAAGCCAGATAATTTCAGACCCGAAATTTAAGCTGCACAATATTTTATTACTAAAGCATATGAAATTCAAGAAACAAAGATACAAATGAAAACATTTTGAGGAGATCCAGGCTCAGTTTGAGGTTGGCGTGCGCCCCATCAGTTACTCTCACTACATTAATGAGATAGCAAATACTATTATTTGATATTCACTTAGTGGCCACACGTTTGAACAAATCATTGTTTATTTTATGTTTTGTCTTTTATACCTTCTTCCCCCCGGACAACAATCCTTGATGTTACTAAAAATGTTCTATATATTTGTGTCAAAAGAGCGGCCATACTAATACTTAACAGTTACTAGAAATATTTTAAATCCATACAAGGTATGAAGTTACCGTTGACACTTTTTTCTAATTCGATTAAACATAACATGCTTGTTGCAGAACTTTTGCATATATACAACATATGCAAAAACATCCCATGCAACAGAAACACATAAATTTATTTATTTTAAAAAACACTCTGATGTCTTGTCCCATCCAAATTTTAGCAGAACTAAATTAAAGGTTTAAAATAAATTGGGAAAAAAAAAAACCTGATGCATAGTTAAAAGGGGGGAAAAAACTATGTGAATGGATTGTAAAACACTTGATCTTTCGGAAGTCTGATTACTAAGAGAGACCTGAAATGAGTTTAGATTACATATTCTTTGCAGTTTGGATGAAGTTGACTCGAGAAAAAAAAGATTCGAAAACGACAAATCTCATGATGGCATCGAACCAACGATCTTCGCTTTTGCAGCACTGCTGAAACCAACTGAACTAGACGGCTTCACTCGTGGGTGCTATATATTAAAGCAATTCTTAATAGAAAACTAATAAATCGATTTTTCAACCACCACAGTGTAAATTATCCGTTTATTTTTCGCTGAAAGCGGGGAGAAAATCTTTTAAATGATGTCTTACATAATCAGTTTGAGTTATTGAAAAAGTTACGGCCCTGTCACACATACACACACACACACACAAAAAATTGAATTTTGACATCTTGAATTCAAATTATGTTTTTCGCAATCACAAGTGTGTGTATGTAGACGTGTGTGTTTGTGTGTGGGTGGTATGTCTTTGTGTGTAGGGGATATGTGTGTGTAGGCATGTGTGTGTGTGTGCTGGCATAAGTGTGTGGGTAGTTGTGTGTATGAATGTGTGCGGGGGGGTTATGTGTATCTGTGTGTAGGCATATGTGTTTGTGTCTGTGTGCAGGCATGAGTGTGTGGGTAGTTGTGTGTGTGTTTTTGTGTGTGTGTTTTTGTGCAGGTGTCTGTATGTTTCTGTTTGTGTGTGTATGTGTGCGTGTGTGTAGTTGTGTATGTATGCGCGTGTGTGTAGGACATAGATGCAACCTGGAGACGGCTTTCGCTAGAGGAGCAGCATCGTGAGGAGCCGGTCGACGGTGATGGTGCGGAGGGTGGCGGGGGGAAAATAAATCAAAGGACGCCAAAAACAGTCAAATGAAAGCAATCGTGATTGCTCTAAAAAACCTTGGAGAAAAAATATTTATGATTTTAATCTCGTGTCTCTCTTGCCAGGTAAAGTTTTTAGGTTTCATTTTGCTTAAGTTATGGACGTTTGCTTTAGATAGATGTCTAAATCCTCTTTTTGATTTAACTACTTGATAATTTTGTCTGACGTATTAAAACAAGTTTACCGCCGATTGTCTTGTGGACTGCAGGTATTGAAAAATATCCGACTGATTTAACTTATGTTTGTATGCCTTAAATTCAATTCACGAGAACATTGATGTGTACAATATCACACATTTAGGCTGAAGTTTAAGATGCGTGCTTCAGAAGAAAAGAGATGATTTCGCCCACATTGTGCGCATGTCACTAAGGTGTCTTATACAGAAACGGTCGAGAGGGGTTAAGTAGTAAGTTATCGCCCCAAAGCCAGGGCTAAGGCAGAACTACGTGCAATTACCGACAGCCCGCTTATCCCATCCAGAGACGGCAGTTTCGTCCTTGTTATGAGCTCGTGAGTCTGAATTAGAGAAGAACAGAGTTGGAGGATGACATATGCCAGCCGCTTGGTTATTGCCTATTCCGAACTGATGAATTCATAACAAGGACGAAACTGCAATCTCTGTATGGGGTGACCGGGCAGTCGGTATGCGCTAAGTATCTGAATGTCCATATTCACAACTGACTCGGAACTTTGCGGTCACTATCTGCGCTATTGAATTTTCATACTTAACGACAACGATGATTGCTTTTGGTAAATTTTATCTTTTAATTTTCAATTAGAAAAAAAAAACCTTTAGGCCACAATTTCAAGTGAAGTTCCCCAGAGATTATAAATGATTGCTTTTCCCTTTTTTAATGGTGTATCTTACGGAAGTTAAGTAGCACAACTTTTAGAAGTCAATAGCAACACGAATAAAAACATGAGCATCTTAATATAAATAAATACCTCTGTGCTGAACAGTAAAGTAAGAAAAACAACGTTAAAAAAGAGCACAAATTCGCCAATTACAGCAAATTTGTTTAATTTGAGCATCTTGTTTAAAGAAAAGTTGTGTATGGGGTCCAAGTGGTGTGTATGTAAAAGTGTTTTTTTTTTTTTTTAATTCTCATTTACTTCTAAACAACTTCATATTAGGAACATTGCAGGTGATATCTTTTCTTTTTTTCTCTCCTTATTACAAACTGGATTTCAGTTTTAAAATTTCATAGTGTCGTATGGCCTTTTTCTTCTGTATTTTTTTTTTTTTTTTTTGGGCTCCATTTTTTCTGAAAACGGTTGTTACACGTTATAGCTTCATATGCAACTTATAAATTTTTACTACACTGCTTTGCTTGTATCAAGTAAAGAAAGCATTGTATTCACGAAACATTTCCCACCCCAACTTCATGGCCTTTTTATCACTCCTGAACCTCTTTACATTGGTGTTTTTAGTGACTTCTGTACAAAAGAAAGCGCGTAAATACATTCGAAATATATAACGAATATAAAATTCGAAATAAATACGTTTCGAATATCCCAGAGTACACATTCACGAGTTATATCGTGACGTCAATACAAACGTATGTGTATAACTCTCGGAACTCAAAACTGTTTGTCGCAGGAGGTTTTAATTCCATATAGGACCTAAATGCTGTACATTGACTATGGTTGGGACAGTCACTGCATGAAGACGCTGCCAGGTTAGGTTGGCCTCACCTGAAGTGTTCACCTCCGTTTTCGGCTGCAATTGGTTTGTTTTGAGTGGACTCTTTACTCGGTTTTTGCAAAACATTAAAGTTAATCTGAAGCCGTGTTTTTGCTCTAAATATTGCATCCGATGGATCACGCAATCCATCAGTACTAGTCATGTAACTATCTTGCGCTACTTGGTAAGTTTCATCGTCAAAATGATCCGGCCCCGAATTCCTTTTTTAAAACCTTTATTGTATTTTATTAACAAACTTTTGGAATCGCATAATTTTTTTTAAAAAATATTTGGGCAAAATTAAGTTTTTAGGTTTTGAAACGTATATGCTATTTCACAAGCGTTTATAAAAAAAATCATGTGATAACCATACCATATTTTTTTCTCATTAAAAATAGCTTGCTAGTTACCAATGAAAGGTTTTCTGATTATTAAAATTGTTCATGTTTCAAGGTAGGTTATTAGTGACAATATGCCTGAAAAGTCATTTATCGAAAATGGACATTAAAACACAATTAAAATGATTTCTATGTGTTAGTTATGTATAAATGAAGATTAGCATTCACATTGTTAATTATCCTAACTTATATATAAAAAATGATCACAATTTTAGATAACTTTTGCATACATGTTTTGATTGGAAAATTGTACATTGCAAATGAACAGAAATATTGCAGCAGTAAAAAAACTCAATAATTACTAATTTTTAAAGATATCTTTAATTTCTTTCTTCAGATTTTTTCTAACTTGGTTTTTTAGAAAGTTGCATGAAATCCAAAATTTAGTCTATGGTATTACCAATGAAGTTTTTTGATGTTAATGATTATGCATAGCAGTTGCGGTAAAACTTCCCATGCTTTGAATGCAACGGGTGGGGGGGGGGGGGGGGGGTAATAAATGAGGCAAAAAATGGGGAGATGAAAAAATTAATTGAAGGGTTTGCAGCAACAAAGATTTAAGTCCATTTTTTGATTGTTGGCCAAAATCCCGGAGTTTCTCCATGTTGCTTCAAGCGAATGAAGCAGCTGGCTCATTCAAGCGAATAACTTGAGAGCTATCAACCGGAGATGACTCCTTGTTGAATCAAACGACCAAAAAATGGAGTTGGCTCTTTTTTGCTGCAAACTTTACAATTAATGGTTTAAAAAAATGTATATATATATATTTTTTGAACTATATTTTTTGGATTCTATGTATTCAGTTTCTCAGCAGCTTTTGTTCTACTTATTATGATTTTGTTATTGATGTGGGAAGTTTTACTGAGCTTAAAACGTTATAAGCCTAAATCTTTCTAGTGACGTAATTACTAAAAGGCGCATCTTCTATTTTTGAAATTTTCTATTGCGGATTTTGCGCCTATTAAAAAAAATGTGGGAAAAAAATCGGTGCTCTGATGGGAACTCGTTTTATATTCCAAATTTTTCGGAATGTTAATGCTTTTTTCTAGAGAACGTAGAAAACACTGTTCAAAGAGGATGAAATAGAACCTCTTTTAACAATGGTTAGGTCTTCCAAGCTATATTATTTACCAGCCCTTCTTAAAGCTATATTTCCATACCTTAGAGTTGTCCAAAGGAGCGCCCTTTCAATTTTAGGATAGCCAATAGTTTCGGATTAATAGTTTTAGAACAACGTGTATATTTCTGTTGTATACTGTTTTCCATGCTTAGCTTCTGTTTTGCATATGTTTGTGGATTTTGAAATGGCATTGTGTTTAAATAATCTATACTATATAATGTAAAGAATATTGTTTTGTGAGCAAACAAACACCAGATATTTTAAAAATTAAATCAGTTTAAGATTTATTTAAGCAACTGCTGACTTGTGCGTCAAACTGTCGACTATCTGGAGAGAAGAGGCCAGTTGCATCTGGTCAGGGACCTCCAGACGACAAAAAAAAAAAAAAAAAAAAAAAGGCGCACATGATCTGATTTCTTACGTGATGTGTCATCTTTACTGAAGTATATTTGATGCATAACACTCACTTACCGACTGCGCCTCTGTTTCATTTAAAAGCAAAATTAAAGAAATGAAAAGAAATTACAAATGCCACGTGATTTGGCCGGAACTTGCTTTGCGTTCAAAATTGTTAGGGATGATCTAGTTGTTCTCAAGTCAAGCCATAAATGATTGCTTAAAGAGGACGGGAAAAAAAAACATGTTAACAAAGTTGAAAAAAAAAAAGAAACCCTTAGTAATAGTTCTTGAAGCTACATTTTTATCTCCTATAGCTTCCTTAAAGAACACTCATTAAATGACTTTTAGAGCAGTCTAACTATGGACTAAATAATTAGTTTTAGAAATGTGTCATAATACTTCAGAAATCTACTATGTGCAATGTACAACTTTATGTTGTTCCTTTCGTTTTATTTTTATTATATGTATAAATTGAAAGTGTATAATTATGTGGAGTATTATTTTGGGTCCATGCATTTTAGTGAGTTATATAAGTTTAATACTTATTAAAAACATTCACCGACTTGTGTGTTAATGTCGACTATCAGGGGGGAAGAGATCAATTTCATCTGGTCAGGGAACCCCTGACGACTTAAAAATACACAAGTACAGATGTCCTGTGTAAATTTTCTCCTGTGATGTATGTACTGTCAGCCCATTTACTCGTGTTAAATTTATTGCCAGCAATTAAGTAATAGTAATTAGTACGCAATTGCAAATGCAGATTGTTTTTGATTTTAAATGGATTAAATGTCATTTATTTAAAAAGACTCATTTTCAACTGATTTCTTTCTCTGGAAGACGTTTTTCAAAATTCCTTAGCATTCAAAATTTCTAGTGATCAAATGTTCATATCTATGTAATAGACAGGGCTGTTGAAATTGGATTGCCTACAATTCTTTTTCAAAAACTTTATTCCTCCTTTCTTTAAATTTTTTTCCATTAAATGTTCAAGCGATGTTTTTTATTAAGTTTAGAACTGTCTGACAGAGAAAGAAATTTTTAATTTAAAATTACTACTTTTATGCTTCGACTTGAATAATTATCTTCATCTTTAAAGAAGAGAAGGAATATTACTTTACTTATTTGGATAATTTTAAATTGGCATGCAGTTAACATTTAAATAATCGAGTAAAATAGTATAGTAAACAGTAACTCAAGTCATGAACACATATTTTATCTAAAAATAAATATTGAATAATAAGAAAGAAATATACTTACTTGTGTATATTTTCTGGAGGATAGCGGTTGTTCCAAAATTTAATTTTTCAAAATTTAAAAAATGTCCCGGTTTTAAAAACCCAGTGTGAGTGCTGAAAACGGAATTTTTTGCACAATTTTAATGGTACCGCGCCATTTCGCCAACAAGAAATACCCCCTTCCTTTTATCATCTTGATCTAACATTTGAGATATTACGAGGGGGGGGATTTTAAAGTCGGCGAACGGGATGTGAACCGCTTTTATTCGGCTTTTTTTAGTAATCTTTTTAAATGTGAAGTTTTATACACGAAATGCTGTCTGAAGGAAAAAATTTTTTTCTAAGAAAGAACTTAGCGGAAAAGGTCGTTACAGTTCGGATGTATTTTTTATATACGAATGTGTCCCATAAAATGAAAAAAAAAAGTTTTTATGCCACATCTAATGCTTGATTTCAAAGTATTGAAATGAAATCCTTTCACAAAGAAGTATGCACTGTTAAAAATTCAGGAAGATTTTCTGGTAATTGTTACTGTAAAATTGCATCGGCGACGCATCGCTGATTTTTACGGTAATTTATACCGGAGAAATAAGCGATCCCAGCGCCAACTGGTTGCTGTGGCCTACCGAGGAAGCCGTAATATTTTACAGTAACATTTGATTTTTACGGTAATAGTTACTGCCAACATGGATGCCAGTAACAATTACCGTAAATTTTCCGGAAAATTTTTAACAGTGTGGCTTCTTTCACTACACTTAAAGATAACGTGTAAAACAAAATTGTCAACTCGAAAAAGATTTAGTTTCAAATGTGTAGAAAAAGTATTTCTCATATTAAAAACTATGAAATTACTGAAGCTATAAAAAAAATATATGTAATTTTTTAAAATATTTTTGAGAATGAGTTGATTTTTTGAAAATGAGTCTTCAAAGCTGACCAAAGCAAACTTGACCAAACAAACACCTTATATTTTTAAAATTAGATCAGTTAAGGGTTTATTTAAGTAACTACAGACTTGTGCGCCAAATTGTCGATCATCTGGAGAGAAGAGGCCAGTTGCATCTGGTCGGGAACCTCCAGACGACAAAAAAAAAAAAAAAAAAAAAAAAATTGCGCACATTATCTGATTTCTTACATAAAGTGTCATCTTTACTGAAGCATCTTTGATCCATCCACTTTCGCTTGCCAACTTCATCTATGTTTCATTTAAAAGCAAAATTAAATAAATGAAAAGAAATTACAAATGACAAGGTGTTCTGGCTTTAAGTTGCTTTGTATTCCAAATTGTTAGGGATGATTTAGCTGTTCTCGAATAGAGGCATAAATGATTGATTAAAGATGAAGGGATAAAACATGTTAACAATGTTTAAAAAAACACTTATTCATAATTCTTGAAGCTACATTTTTATCTCATAACTTTCTTAAAGAACACCCTTTAAATGACTTTTAGAGCAGTCTAACTATGGCTAAAATAATTGGTTTTAGAAATGTGTCATAAATACTTCTGACATATAATATGTACAATGTACAACTTTATGCTGTTCCTTTCGTTTATTTTTATTATCTATATAAATTGAAAGTGTATAATTATGTGGAGTATTGTTTTGGACTTTAACTGAATACCATGCATTTCAATGAGTTATATAAGTGTAAGCTTATATAACTCGTTAAGCCCATCAAAACATTCACTGACTTGTGTGGTAATGTCGACCATCAGGGGGGAAGAGATCAGTTGCATCTGGTCAGGGAACCCCTGACGACTTAAAAATACACAAGTACAGATTTCCTATGTAAATTTTCACCTATGATGTATGTGAACTCTGAGCCTATTTACTCACATTAAATTTATTGCCAGCAATGAAGTAATCGTAGTGAATACACAATTACAAATGCAGATTGCTTTTGATTTTGAATGAATTAAATGTCATTCGTTATTTAAAAAAAAAAAAAACTCGCTTTCAATTTGTATCTTTCTCTGGAAGACGACGTTTTTCAAAATTCCTTAGCATTCAAAATTTCTAGTGATCAAATGATCACATCTCTACATTAGACAGGGCTGTTGAAATTGGATTGCTTGCAATTCTTTTTCAAAAGCTTTGTTCACCCTTTCTTTAAATCTCTTTCCATTCAATTTTAAGCGTTTTTTTTAAAATTTAGACTGTCTGACAGAGAAAGAATTTTTTAATTTAAACACTTAGATTTGAATAATTATCTTCAACGTAAAAGATGAGAAATAGTACTTTACTAATTTGGATACTTTTACATTTGCATACAGTTAACATTTAAACAAAATTTAAATAGTATACTAAATAGTAACTCAAGTCATGAACAGTATTGTGACACAGATTTTATTAAAAGAGAACTGAACAAGAAGAAAAAAAAATGCACCAAAATGCGTTTACTTTATGGAGTATAGCGGCTCTTTCAAAATTCAACATTCAAAATTTTTTTAAATGTACCGGTTTTAAAAACCAGATTAAGCTGATGAAAACGGAATTTTGTGCGCCATTTTAATGGTGCCTCGCCGACACGAAATACCCCCCCCCCCTCCCCTCCCGTTTTACCTTTTTGATATCGCATTCGAGTTAAGAGGGGGGGGGGAGAAATTTTAATTTCGGCGAACGGGATGTGAACCGTTTTTATTCAGCTTCCTTTTTTTTTTCAATAATCTTCTTAAATGTATATTTTTATGCACGAAATACTGTCTGAAGGAAAGAATTTTTTTTCTAAGGAAGAACTTAGCTGAAAAGGTCTTTACAGTTCGGATGTATTTTATATACGAATGTGTCCCATAAAAAGAATTTTTTTAAACTTATAACGCCACATTTAATGCTGGACTTCAAAGTATTGAAATGAAATCCTTTAACAAAGAAGTATGGTTTCTTTCACTACACTTAAAGATAACGTGTAAAACAAAGTTGTCAACTGGAAAAAGTTTTAGTTTCAGATGTATAGAAAAAGAAGTATTTCTCATATTGTTAAAAACTATGAAACTATTGAAGCTATAAAAAAATCTAAAATAAGAAAATACGAAAATAAGTCTTTAAAGCTGACCAAAACGAACTTGACCAAACAAACACCTTATATTTTAAAAATTAGATCAGTTTAAGGTCTATTTAAGTAACTACAGACTTGTGCGCTAAATTGTCGACTATCTGGAGAGAAGAGGCCAGTTGCATCTGGTCAGGGACCTCCAGACGACAAAAAAAAAAAGGCGCACGTGGTCTAATTTCTTACGTAATGTGGTCTTTGCTGAAGCATGTTTAATGCGTACACTTTTGCTTACCAGCTTCATCTGTTTCATTTAAAAGCAAATAAATGAAAAGAAATTACAAATGACAAGGTGTTCTGACTGGAACTTGCTTTGTATTCCAAATCTAGTTGTTCTCGAGTCAAGGCATAAATGATTGCTTAAAGAGGACGGAAAAAAACATGTTAACAATGTTGAAAAAAAAATAAGAAAAACTCTTATTAATAATTCTTGAAGCTACATTTTTATCTCGTATAGCTTCCTTAAAGAACATCCATTAAATTGCTTTTATAGCAGTCTAAGTATGGCTAAAACAATTAGTTTTAGAAATGTGTCATAAATACTTCTGATATATATTATGTGCAATATACAACTTTATGCTGTTCCTTTCGTTTTATTTTTATTATCTGTATTAATTGAAAGTGTATAATTATGTGGAGTATTATTTTGGGCTTGAAGTTAATAATTACATCAATGAGTTATATAAGTTTGACACTTATCAAAACATTGACTGACTTGTGTGTTAATGTCGACTATCTGGAGAGAAGAGGCCAGTTCCATCTGGTCAGGGACCTCCAGACGACACACAAGTACAGATTTCTTTCACTGCATTTAAAGATAACGTGTAGAACAAAGTTATCAGCTCGAAAAAGTTTTAGTTTCAGATGTGTAGAAAAAGAATTTCTCATATTGTTAAAAACTATGAAACTACTGAAGCCATAAGAAAATGAGTTTTTAAAGCAAATTAAAAAATAGGATTAAAACTTGAAAGAATGAATTTGGAATGAATGGAATGAATTTGGAAATAAAGTAATTTAGCACTTCACAAAATGTGTAGTACTAAACTGTAATGAAGCTGTGACGTATGTAGTTTTATCTTGTAAATTATTGTATTGTTTTATCTCTTCTCATGGAAGATCTTCCAAGTTGAGAACAGGGAAGGTAAATACTTTCTGGGAACATTTACACTTTTATAAGTAGACAGCTGAGCAGCAACGTTTCAAAGAAAGTTTTTTTTAAAGGAAAAAAAACTGGAAACTTGCATGTAATCAAGTGCTTTAAAACATTAAATGAAAAAAAAAACAATGAGATTTAAAAAAACTCTTAAGGGAAAACATATTAATTCGAAGATTGAAAGGAGAAAAGTTGAAGCAAAAAAGAAAAAGTTGCTTGCTGGACTGCGCTAGGTCAACTGCGCATGCTGTAAATATAGAGCTGCTTCAGTGAAGTTACGTCATGAAACACAGATGCACTATACAGTCACTGAAATCGTTATTCCGCAAGTATGATTAATGCAGCAAGACTGTTTTATAAAAACTTCAAGTTTTATTGCCAAATCATTTTCTGTGGCATCCATTAGATTCCGTACATTGTACTAATTTCAGAACTATCAATGATGGCTGAGCAAAATAACTGGATCTAAGAATACGACTAGTTCTTTCTGATTTGTGAAGCAAAAAAGTTTAGATTGAAATATCTCACTACATAGATTGACTAGCAATAAGAGCAAGACTGTGTTCCAAGTTGCTCCTTGAAACTGAATATTAATGCAACTACTGACTGATTCAGAGTCTAAGACAAACTGAACCGGAAAATAACTCCCAACTTACCTGCAAAAAAAAAAGCAGGGAAAGAAAAAAAATTCTACAGCTGAAGACTACATGTTAACATGAGTGACTCTCTTAAAATCACTGTTCTTGTACCATCTGGAGAAGGAAAGATTTTTTTTACTACGTGGATTGAATCGCAGCAGGGAGTGTCCTAGAAGTTGCTTCATCAAACTGGTTAGCAGTGCAGCTACTCACTGACTCACAACCTAAGAGAAACTGAACCCAAAATAATTCCCAATTTACCTGCAAAACAAAGAACTCTGTTAGAGCTAAAGCTTTTGTGTTCACATCAGTGACTCTCGCGAAACCATTAGATTCCTGTATCATCTGGGGATGAAAATGTGTTCTTCACTACGAACTCTAATATTCTCGGACCCGCTTTTGAATCTGTCTACTTTTTATTTGTCTACTAGTTATTCTTTTCTTTCGAAAGATCTGATTGTCTTGGACAAAAGTGTAGGTCCTGTCTCTCACTGCAGCTACAATTTATTGCTTGATAAATCACCGAATTTTGAGGAAGTTCTCCTTTCTCTAAAATTTCAGCAACTTCAACCGGGTTTCAGTTTCACCCAGTGAGATTTGTGTTTTTCCAAAAACACTGTTGTGTTTCCAGAAAAGGCAACACTCCTCAAGAAGCATCCTGTCATGAAGTCTCATTCTGAAGCATTCATAGTCTGAGCTAAATTATCAGTAACAAAAGGAGTTAAAACAATAGATTTCATTCCATGTAGAAACGAACAATACCCATTTTTTAATAAGGACTCAAAGCATTACTTTGACTGAGGATCAGCTGTAGCCAGGGTGCACAAAACAGTCAATCTCCAACATGTTCAATGTTGCAGTACTGAGTTAAATGCTACTCAGGACTTTTGATAAGTTGTTCATGGATTTTATTTTGATAATTTTGCTTATTGCTCAAAATAAATTCTGGTTGTTGTATTGCACTTGTCCTGAAATGTTGCTGTTAGTGCAATGCAACCATCAAATATTTAATCATGCTTATAATTGCACTTATATTGAGTCTATAATGTTATGTATTTCTTAAAATTGATTAATTATTACTGCAAAACAGCAATGCACAATCTTTAACAGTTAGAAGTTTTTTTCCTTAATTTTTTCTTCATTTTATTCTATTTAACTTTTTAATTTATCTTTTTTAAAAGGTTATTTTAATATAATTTCGAAAAAAAAACCTGTTATAATTTATATTAACTACTTATATACTAAGCAGTTTTTTTAAACACTGCAACAGTATCTGGAAATGTATTTAATGTGAAAGTTAAACTGTTGTCGATGTATAACTCACTTGAAAATCTACATTTTTTCAGCTATTCAAATTTCGGAAGTTTAAAAATATTTTGCATTTAGCAATACCCACTTTGAACGCACATTTTAAAAACTATTTGCAATTCGCATGACAATTGTTCAGTAGATAATTGGCTTTTCAGGCATAGCATCCTCTCTATAACATAAAATTTATCGATTATGATTATTAACAGGAATACAATTAATGTGGGGGAAAAGGTTCTTAAATGCATGTTCACCCATTCTTCCTTGGGCCATGCGGGGGGAAATGGTCAGCACAAAAAATAGCAAAATCGATGCTTTTGGTGGTTTAAAAAATCGATGCTTTTGGTGGCGTCTGATGTCTAAAACTGCAACAACGAAACTGAGAGGGGCAAAAGCAACGAAAATTCCTTGCACTAATGCTTCACCAAGGAACCACACGAAGAGTGATGAAAAAAAGTTGAAATAAATGGCAATAAAAAGAGCATATTGTGACTTTTTTTGGACACAAAGTATTTGCCCTCGTGTTCACGTTAACCTGAAATAATGGCTTAAAGTTTTCCAAAATTTTAGGAAGAGAGCCAAATTTAACGACTAGGCGAGAATTTGAAGATACCAATTTCTCGTTGACAATTTCACAGTCTGCATGTGGTAGAACCACCATCTGCAAAGAGTGAAAGATGTCTCCCATCACTTTACCAAAACTCGCTAAATTTGTCGACTTCTCTTAAATTATTGGCGGACTCTCGGACCTCCTATTTTGATTACGGGGACACGAGGGTAAATAATGTATCCAGCAATGTATTTTACTATGCTCTTTCAAATGCTACTAATTTAGTTTTTTTTTTCATTATTACTCTATCGCATGGTTCAGAAGGGGTCGGAAGGAATTTTAGTTGCTTGCGCCATTAGTTGAAACCATTTGCAGAAAGTACTGTTTCACATAGATTCATAAGACAAAGTTTTATGTTTGGTTCTAAAAGAATATTGTTAGGGCAACCGCCAAACTGTCGCTAGATTTGGATCCTCATTTTTTTCACCAACTTACCTGCTTATCGCCAAGTGGGTGGAAAAGATGTGAAAACAGCAAGCTTGCCAAGTAGCCACCAAATTATGAAGTTATTTTAAGCTGCATTTACTTCAACTTCCACTTTTCGCAAAAGAAAAAAGATAGTAAAAAGCACTTTTGGAACAACCAACTGCAACCTAAAAGAGAGGGGCAACACTTAAACTATACTCTATGCAGAATCTACTCCCAGAATTTCCACCTTTTAAAAAACAATTTTTGAGTTATGCGAGATACATACGTTCAACGTAAGGCCAAACAAGTACGGACGTGCCAAAAAAAAGTTGACATTTATTCGGGTTTGAGTAAAGGAAAATGAAGTCGAAATTTGTGGAATTTTTTCTTTGATTAGAATACTTTCTTTACTTTGATCAAGGAAGTTAAAACAGAGTTCAACTTAGAGCAATCTTGATTCCTACTTTGATAGCGCTGAAAATTCTTTGACCCTGTTTTTAGTGTAAAACTGCGGTTTATATTTCATCCTACTTTTTTTTTTGCTTTTATACTTTCGGTTTTTACTGCGTTTTTTGAAATTTAGTTTCACATTTCCGTTCTCTTACAGTTTTTTAAAACATACTACTCGTCATTTTTCTCATTTAACAATAAAAAAAAAATAATTTTAGGAAAAATATCCCTTTCTGTGGATATAGGAGAACAAAGAGCAAGCCTAAGTGCTTATCATAGATTTTTTTTTCAATGCATTAATTGCACGTGGTTTGGAAATTTTATTCAATGCCAATAGCTGTAACGGGTTTGATTCATCTGAAAAGGGGAGAAGCAATCATTTTCGAATTTCTGTGTACATTTGAACATGAGTCTGCTAGCACACTGAGCTGTCGCTTAACGTGATGATGAATAAAATGCGATTGCATCTTAAACTGATGAAAAGCAAGTTCTGATTATGCAAACAAGATGAGTTTAGCTACGATCATACCACTTTGCGTAAAGAAATTAGTAGATATTATATGGAAGGTCTTAATAACGTAATTGATTAAACTCTAACTAAACTAAAACTCTCCCTTAAACTCTAAATTTTGATCTTCAAGCGTAGTCTCAAATTCTAAAATATTGGCAACAATTAGGTAATTCATTTCGCTGCCTCCTTTAAATGAACAAAAAAATTGCATTTTACTATTGTAATTAGGTAATCTACTTAATTGCCTCCTTTGATTGAGCACAGATTCCAGTTGAGCAATGTAATTAAGTAATTAATTTAACTGCGTACTTTGATTGAGCATATAGATTGAATTTTAGCAATGTAAATATGTAATTCAATTAACTGCGTCCTTTGAATAAGCACAGAGATGATGTTTTAGTGCTATAAATCGACAAACAAGGTTTGAATCGACTTTTGTAAAAAATTAAAGTGGTTTTAAAAAAAAAATAATTACGATTTTGATGCCTCTGTATAACGAGTATTTATGAATTTTTACATTGATGGTTTAGTTTCTGAGGCGTCTTGAAGTAAAATTTCTGGGAGGACGAAAACTCCTGATTTGCCGAATGGAGCTTAAAATTTTCCTAAATCGTTAATCGAAAGTAGCCTTATGACGATACATTTGCTGATTGATAACTTTGCCGAGTCGTCAAACTTTGTCGACTAAGGAAATTTTCGGGTCGTCACAGTGTGACCCCTCATCGTGTTGCTCCTGCTGATGCTTGAAAAGGAAGGTATTAAGGTTAGCTAAGTAAAAAAAAAAAGGCTAAATTGAAATTTTGAAAAACCTCTGTAAATTCTGTATAATCCTCCGCTCGTCCCAAAAATGATACAGTCAAGGAATTCATGCAGTCTTTCGAGTGTTAGAAGTTTTGTGTAACACTTCAAGCAAGCAATTAAGTAAACATTCCATTCTTCTCATACAACTAAATAATTCAAGCGAATGATAATCTATTTTTAGATGAGCTTATATATTTCTACCCGTCCGTTTCCCTAAATTTGTTCACGAGCTGAAATATTTCCAACATTGCGTTCCTTTTAATTATGTTTTAATGGGTATTTACTAGATTCCATTGTGTATTTAAATGGTGGAATTGCTTTTGATCTCCATTCAGCTTCCAAATGATGGCTTTTTGAGAATAGTCGGAAAAAATTCAAAAGCAGTTGATGAGAAATGAAAGATTTCGAAAAATTGAACAGCTGAGGCAAAGTAAACGCGAGGACGAATGTATTTGAAATGTTCTTATTATCCATTAATGTTAAAGCTTTACTTGTGGTGTACGTTTTATGAAAGATTTCAACTAAAGTTGAACGTTTTCGCTTAACCATCGTTGGTATCTTAACCTTTTTTGATGTGCACTGGCCCCCGCGCGCGTTCCTCCGCGATCGCGAACTCCTCCGGTTCTTCGTCCATGTTCCTCGGAATAGACTTCATTTATGCCTGTACTTCTCGGCTTTACACAATACCCTTTACACAAAAGCAGAATACAGCACACAACATTTTGAAGGATGGTGTGATATATTCTCACGCTGCTAGTTCTACGGTCCCTCATGTTGGTCCGAGTACTTGAGAGTTGAAAAACTGAGGAAATACGATTTAGTGCTTGAGAATTGAAGTAAAAAATGCAGTAACATTTGCCGTGTTGCAAAAATATTACTCTTATAAAACTATATACATTGTTATGCCACTCAAGCTTTCGTCTCTTCCTAGAAATTTTCCTTAAAACCCCGGATTGTCCTTTGTAAAGGTTTCTCACGGTTCCGTCCAATTCAGTGGTGCCAAACCTTCTATTACTCAAGGGCCGCACCCCACTTTAAAATGGTTTTCACGTGCCAGAATACATATAAATTTTGAAAATCGTTCAAGATAACATTAAAAAACGTGGAATCTAAAATAAAATTAAACAAAAAGTTGTTGTCATTAGTAGATGCTTATTTTATTAAAGCTAAGTTTGAATCTGTGTTTCAAAAACCAATATTTGATTAAGTTAAATAAATACTTTAGTGCTGAAAAGTAAAATAGAAAATAACTTCAAAAAGCAAAAATTGCTGATTACTTTTTGACAATATTTGATTATTTATTTCCAAATTTGTTATTTTGTCGCAGTGATTTTTGTTTAGTAAAGTTTAACAAAAACCACCGGGCCGCAGTAGTCAACTTCGCGGGCCGTAGGTTAGGCACCGCTGTTCCAATTCATCCGTTCGACACGACAGTTTTTCTATCTACGATAAATGCTGAGATAAGAAATATTTTTCTGAGAGACAAATAATAAATTGGGTATTGATTTAATTGAGGTAATGTGTTGTATCTTCCAATCGAATATTAAAAATATGTGACCGTTGTTTTTCTAAACGGTTTAGCTCTCCCCACCACACCCTCCCCAGTTGAAGTGTAGAATTTGTCTCTTCGTAATATAAAAGGTGGAACATCAATTACTTTTATCGGAATGAATTTTTTTTTTTGGATTTACTCTGGATTCTGGGGTTTTTAAAGTGACATACGCCAACAATCCGGCAATAAGAGAAACATTTGAACGAGTTTGCCATCCTTTGAGGCAGTGAGGAGCAAAGGGATGTAAGTGGCAAAATTAAAAATTTGGCGATAGCTCGTACACATGGTAGGTGAACCTCTTGGGGCAAGAGACTGTACTAGTAGCCCTGGTAGTTGCTGCTATACGGCATGATTTAGAAAAAGCATTTCAATGAAAGCCTACCTAGGATGTTATCTTTAAACGCGTTTTGCTCAAAACTTGAAATTTACATTCCTTTGTAAGTGAACGTGCCCCTGCCTCATTAGTGAACAAATGAGGCTATAGTTAGCAATAGTTAGCATCCGAATTGGCTATAGTTAGCAATATATATGCTTCAATCATGTCAGCACAGAATGAAATATAGGTTATACCTCTTCAGTAGTTTTTCTCAGGAATAGAGTAAGGCCCCTGTAGTAGAGGAGCCGACGCATCCACCATTTTGGAGCAAACTTGATCCAATGCTTTGTCGCGATAGCATTGCTGCTGATGTTTACATTTCTTTTATCATGTGTTAAATTGAGTCAAATGGGTGGTTGTTCGGCAGTTAATTGTGCAAACAGCTCCAAAAAAGGATTTCATCTCGTCAGATTTCCAGCAGATGCAGAAAGAAAAAAGAAATCGATAATTAATAGCCCACGAAGTGACGGGCAGCCTGGAAACGACGCCAACTATTTCCAAAATTTCGCCAAAAACCTTTGCTCTCCGACTCTCTCGTTCCCTGTTTGGCGAATGATTGCCAATAAAGGTAGCTTTACCTGTTGTACGCTTGCTCCAAAATGGCGGATGCGTCGGCCTCTCCAGTTGTAGGGGCTCTAGAATAGAGTGCTGCGAGATTTTGTTTCTACTTAAATTGTGGGATATGGATAACGATGAAAGTTTAATTCTTGAAAAGGGGAGGAACATCCTTTGACTATGCGCAAGCTCTTTCTCGATTGCTCCACCAAATTGTCTTACGTGATTGCAATACTCGTCAATGTTTTGGGATTAGGTCAACTTTAACTTCTCGGTAGAGACTTATTACTTACATTTAGATTTCTTTTTGTAAGGAGTTCACTTCGAAAATAGTTTTTACATGCTTTTTATATGACGTTAGTAGTACATACCTAGGTCCTACAATGATAGAATACAAATTTTGCACTTTTGAGTCATTCCGATAATAATGTACATTTGTAATCTTTACTAATAATAAAGCTGAAAGTCCCTGTCTGTCAGGATCTCTGTGACGCGCATAGCGCCTAGAGCGTTCCGCCGATTTTCATGAAATTTGACACAAAGTTAGTTTGTAGCATGGGGATCTGCACCTCGAAGAGATTTTTCGAAAAGTTGATGTGGTTCTTTTTCTATTCCAATTTTTAGAACAAAATTATCATGAGATGGGCGAGTAAATTACGAAATTGTCATAACGTGGAACCGTAACATGAGCACAAGAAAATTGGCGAGAAAACTCACCATACAATTTTTGTAAATATACAGGCGTACCAAAAGACCTTTTAATTTTCTGTTACGAGCAAAGCTGTGTGGGTATCACTAGTATAAAATAATCTTATGTATTAAAGTTGTTGCTGTTTCTGCATAGTATAGTACAGACTAAGAATCATAAATTAATGTTATCTTGATCAAAATTCAAAAATTGATGCTGATGGACAGTTCTTACACCAAATCGATCATCACTTGATTTTCAAATTTTTAAATTAAACACTTTTGTTGTAGTCTGTGTGGCTCTAAAGTGCAATAACAAACATTTGCTCAACAGAGATTAGATAATATTTATATTTTTTAAGGTGAACCTTTTCTCTATACGATAAGCGAGGTTTATGTAACGGGATGCACAATTAACCCTTACGTAGCTAAAGACTAGAAGTGAGTCTGTTTTTCGTTATTTAACCGGTAAGTAACATGTCCTCCACAATGAGAACATCTTGTTTTTTATCTGAGTTCCTATTCTTCCAAATTCAATTAAAATGTGTCGCCTTTTTGAAAAGTTTCAACAGCTTACAATCGTACTGAACTCAAAATAGCATACGCGCACACACCGCTCCACTCAGAAGTATTATGATGTATTTAGTGCCACCATATTAAGTGTCAACCGAAATTCCGATTCAGTATTTCTTGGTTACGTATCCATATGTGCAGGCAAAAAAGTCTTAACAAAAAAAAAAAAATACAAAGGCTTAAACGAAAAGAAGATACGAAAATAACATTTGACTTGAAGTCAAAGTTGTCAGTATACATTGTATAACTTCAGTTTAGTAGAATTATTAATCTGGTTTCAGAAAAATATGTACTCGTTTCTTTCCGGGGGCCGTCTATAAACATCAAGCTTTAAGGGGTAAGAGGGTTTTTGAAGGTAAGATAGTTAGTGACGAGAGATGGGGGGGGAGGACAAGTGTGATGTCACGTATTTATATATTAGTATTTTTATGAAATATACCGTGACACGTGACAAAGAAGGCAGGGAAGGGAGAAAGTTGAATGTTGACATTTATGACGAAGGGAGTCGAGTATAATTTGTTGAAAGAATTTGTAATTTATGGACAGCCCCCTACGGAAGAAGGAATCTGGATGGAGAGGGTCAACTACATTGTGGTATTCCATGATGGAATGATTCGTCTGACTTTTCGAGCAGTTTCCATCAAATAACATGAAATGATTCATCAGAAAGGTCTTTACTCAAGATGCTCTTTCGCGGGAAAACGAAAAGGGGTGTTAAGGGCTTGCCATTTTCCAACCAAACACACTCCTCGTCTGGCAGCTCGAGGGCTGCGCGTCTGTCCTCGAGAGCCCTTTCGTATCCTGCATTCTCTCTTGCAAGCACACGGGCCACCTATCCAGAGAGCAGCTCCCTGGTCTCGTTGCTTATTTTCGCAAAACAGCTTTGGGGGGCACGATGTATTTTATCGGTTTTCCCCGCATTAGCTGCAAAACTTTTCAACTGTCTAGCTCCTGAAGCGGAGTGTCAGACATTCGATGGTGTTAAGGTATTATCATCATGGATGTTAGCGGAATGGTTGACAAAGTGGATGAATGTTTGTGCAATTGATAAACGGGTGTTTGGTGGTTACGCATCGGAATGGTTCAAAAAATGTGTGAGTGGATGTGTGAATGACTTTTTATGAAATGAGTATATGGATGACAATTGTAATTAATGAAAGTCTTTCTTTGGGGAACTTTTGGTTTCTGTTCCTAAAATAAACATTCTTCTGATTTAAGTTATGCTATTATATCACAAAAAGAAAGAAAATGCTGCAAGGACAAACGTTTTGCATATGTCAAGGACGTATTAACATTGACGCAGACGTTCGAAGTTTTTCTAAGATAATGGTTTTAAGATGGTTTCCGAGAACTATAGAGGTTTCGACTTTAAAACTGAACCAAACGAGTTGAATATTATACTGAAGTAAATCCGATTGAAAAATAACGTTAAGTGTCTAGTTTGAATATTTAATGTTACTTTTTTTTAATGAATAATAAGTCCTTTCCTCTTCTGTCTTTCATATTCCTGAAATCCTCGTCGAGTTCAAGAAATAAATGACTGATGGAATGAAGAAAAAAAGCATCCATGGAGCTCTAATAAAGGTAATTTCATTGAACTCTTCTTAAACTTTTTATCTTTATGACAGGGCACTGATAAACGGATCTAAAGGCGTGTTCTTGAATTCTATCTCAGACATTGCTCAGTTTTTTTTTTTCACATATGGATCATTCTCCGGACTACGTAACTTTTGATGCAAATGTTTTACAAATTCGGAACCTTTTGTTTTCTTTTTTTTTTATAATTACATGACAGGGTTACCTACTAGAAGTAACCATAAACAATGGCCCAGCTAAGTTCCAATTATTTTACTCATAAATAAAAAAAAGTAAAAAATGCCTTGTTCACGGAAATAAAATTAAAAAAAAACTTTTAATAGTTAAAAATTGAGGCCAATTTAATATAAAAGTAGTAATTTTGTTAATTGTGCAAACAATCAGCTATTTTAATGATTAGTGGGAATATAATATTAAGCTTTATTAATTAAAGTACGGCTTAATTAGTAGTTTCAAATGTATGTTAAAACAATTTTTTGGTAAATTCGAGGATATACTGGCAATTTATGATTTCGGAGAATGCCTATTGATGTATCATCAATACTTCTCCATCAGTTATTTTCACCTCAGAATCAATGACATTGGTAAGGTCTGTCACGGAGTTGAGGAATTATCCATTGATATAGGCCTAATAGATACATTTTTCATGAAAATTTGTTTTCTTCGTTGCTACAATCTGTTCATTTTAGGCATATGAAAACATTTTCATTTCTTTTTTTTTACATTAGTTTACTTCACTGAAATTCAAGTACATGGAGGTGGGAAGTCAGAATAACAACGCTAAGACTTTGCTTTAAAAACTATCTTCTTGTTTTTCGACAAAAATCTCACAACTTCAACTATGGCTGAAAATAAGCAAGGGGGCTCCCTTGCATCATGGAAAATAAAATTTGATGTCATTACTCCCACATGTGAATGAAGAATGGGATTTTGTGTTTAGGTAACGGAGGTGAGAATTAATTGTGACTTGACTCCTTGTTCTTCTAAAACGAACTGAAACACAATATTAAAAAATTAAATATACTTAAAAATTTAGTATTAGAGACACTTGTGAAAAGAATAATAAATAAGTAATACTTTTAATTAAACAAGTTATTAAGCAACATAAACAGTCACACAAGGTGTTTGACATGCCACGGAGGTGAGAATTAAAATGTTGCGAACCAAAAATATACTAAAATAAAAATTGTTATTAAATTGTTGGCAGGTTTAAATTGATGTATTTTTGATAAAATTAAAAATCATTGGATAATGAATTGTTCCTTAAAGTTTTCACTGTAAAAGCATGTGACAGAAAAGTTACGCTTTTTGAAGAATGACCCATATGGGATGCTGTGATGCGATATTTTACAAAAGGGAACATACGCGTTGATAAAAATTGCTGAAAATTTCAACAAAATGTGATGCCACATATTATACACAATTTTTTGGTACGTAATATACTTTGTAACATTTTCTAACCATTAACAAAAAACTTCTTTTTTTGCTTTCACGAATGCTTAAAAGATTTGCTGGTAACAGTCTGTGGATAGCTTAGTAGTTCCGACTTTGCAGTCACGGCTTCCATGGCCAAGTAATTCTCAGAATAAATGTTGTACACGTACTTGCAAAATCTGGTGTTGAAAGTCCTGTGATACGTCGATAAGCATTTCCAGAGACTGCATAGTTTAACTTGTTATTGTCATGTTGAAAAAGGAACCGTCATTTCCATGCTTATTAGATGCTCATTTATAAAGAAAATGAAATTTGTCGTTGAAAGAGATGAATGACATTGTTTCAGTACTTGACCCCCCCCCCCCACGCCCCCCCCCCAAAAAAAAAACGATTGCTATGGATGTTTTGCAGGGGAATAGTAGTTTGCAAATTTTAGAATACAAATTGCTGAAGATATAAATTAATCTCATGAAGTTTTTCAGTGATACTATATTTGGTGCGATGAGGGTAATGGGGTTGTTTCCTTCAGTCAAAAGTAATACTTTTAGTCAGTGAAATGGATACATTAAGCGAAAAAAAAAAAAAAACGTGGAACCAGAAAATACTTTTATTTCCCCAACAGTTATTTTTTAATTTTTTAAAATGTCCGTTTTTTCAAACAAGGCGTGGTCTTGATGACGGCACAAATGATGCTCTTTGGCGCATCTTTCCACCGCATTTCCACGTTATGATAATCCTGAAGCGAATTAAAATTGCGCTCTACGCTTGCTATCAACCCTATCGTTGCCAATACACGTGAATAAAGATCCGAATTAAATATTTTGTTCTAAGAATGGCAACATGAAATGGCATTTCATCGTTTGTGGTGTCTTCAGCAGAAGCTTAATCAATGAAAGCTCACCGATTTAAGTAATTTTTTAGAAATATTAAACTTAAATTATTTTAAAAATGGGTTCAGATCCTATGTTTTAAAGCATTTTCTCTTTCAGAAAAAAATACTTTTAAAGTTTTAGAAACGACTCCATTGATCTAAGAATGATGCATGAACCTTGATTTATTATCCACCATTTGAAGAAGATAAAACTGGCATTTCAGTAACTGTTTAAAAACGAAACATCGTGCCCCTCTGCATATTCAAATATATATATAAGCCAACTTAAAACAGGATAGTTTTATATTTTGATGTAGCAATAAATCATAAGCCTAACTTGCAGACATCATGAGTAGCTTGAATGAAATATTTAAGAAATACATTTTTTTTCTAAAGACTTATTTCTATAATCTTATTCGCACTAAATAGTTTGAAATAAAGTAAGCATTTGATTTCTTGATTAAAACGCTTACAAATTTCAGTGATGTAAACTTTTTATATTTAGAGTAATTCTAAAGCAGCCAATCAAGTTTAATTTAAAAATGGCAGAAAAATCAATGTACGGCATACAATTTTTTACGAATAGTTTTTACTATACCGCCTCTATTTCTTCTGAGTCTACTAAATAGTAACGGGGTTCGCCGAAATATATCAGTCGATATAAATTATGATATATATCACGATATATATCCGATAATTATTTTGAAAATATCATGAAATTTTGATACTTACGATGCCTACCAAATTTTCAATATAAAAATATTAATCGCAGTAATATTGTTTATTTATTAAACATAGCCAAAAGATTATGTACTATATTTTTATGATGCATTAATAAATCATTGAAGCAAGAATTTGAGAGAGTGTCACGCATGTGACTCATGCCATCTCAGATTCTCTCAAAAAAATTACCAGTTATTACTTATCTTGGTAAAAGCCCAAATGAAGAATTTTTTTGTTCGTAACTTGTTCAGTTTTTATGGGCACCTAAAGGTCAAAGCGTGGCAGCAAAAATTGAGCGGATTTTTAAGACATGGAACTTGCTATGAGCCAAAATGATTTCCGAGAGAAAAATTTGCTTCCAAATTTTTTATTTATGTGAAGGATAGAAAGTTCAAACTTTACAAAATGAATTCTAAATTTGTAGCAAGTTGTTGCTGCAAGGTCAATGAAGATCACAAAAAAGTTACATTTTTTGACGTTTTTTAGCATTTTTGAGGGCCAAAATCATGTTGCACCTTTCCGTTGCTACGGCTAAAGTACTGTCGCTTGAAAGGTAAGTATATGCACTTTGAAAAATGCATAATTAACTGAGACAAGTTTAATGTGCTTTTAGTTACATTAGGCCGAAGTAGGGAAAATGTCAAGTATTACTGATATTCAAACTGTCGTAACTCCTTGCGCGAACAACATTGAAATACATTTTTTGCCCTTGCCCTGCCCTATTATTGGTCTTACCAAAACAATAAACTCCATTGAGGCGAAATGCTTTAAAATTTTTTTAAAAAATTAATACCTTTTCCTATTTTTGACGTCATAGCTTTTTGCTTCTTCATACTATTTGCTTGAATTACTGGTTTTTTAACAATATAGTTTGTAATTTAAATTGATATTTTGTTCTGTGACACATATATGAGGTTCACTTAATTTAACATAAAACATTAATAACATTTAAATTTTGTATATGTCAGTGCAAAGTAATTTAGTCAACATTTTCAATGTTATTATATTGAAAACTCTTTTTAAAAATCAAAAATATAGTTCCATCTAAAACTCCTGAATGATTTTTAGCACGGCACTTTAAACGGATCAGTTTTAGGCAATTTCTGTAAAAAAAAAAAAAAAAAAAAAAACTTTTTTTTGAAATATTTTTATTCAAGATTGTTATTTCTTCTTGAAGCTACTTATTTGAACTACTACGTTTTTTACATTCAAATAAGAAATAAATGTAAGATAAGTTAGTTTGTGATTTCATATAATTCGCCCATTTAGCTCAGAAAAAAAAAACTGATAGAAATCAGAGCCAGAAATTTGAATGTCTTGACCGAAAATTCGTGAGTTCACAGTTTTCTCCTGCAGACAACAGCTTTCAAAACGGATTATATCCAGTTATATATTTTTTTGGCAAAACGAAAAAAACATTTTACGCACAAAAGCTAACTGTTAGTATTTCGAATTTCTCACAATGTTTTGGTAGAATAACAAGTGACTATTGGCGAGAGTCTAGGAATTTTTTCCCAATTTTATCTGCCAATTTTAGTTTGGATGTATCCTTTTCTGGTGTGAAAGAGATGATATCATCACTTTTGGAAAAAATACACGCATTTTCTTCAGAAATAAACTTTAAAATTGAAACAAAATATTCAACAATCACAATTTTTCAAGTAATCACAATTTAATCATTATTTAATCACAGATTAATAGCAATATCAATTATTTAATAATTTAATAATCACAATTTGAGGTCGCGCTTGCCTAACTGATAAGACTTGCTCAAAGTGCTGCGATTTCTTAATACGGGCGGGTATCATACTTGATTGGAAATGCTCAGCCAGTGCCTCGCTGAGCTATTTTTTTTTATTTGTGAACTACTTTTGAGTTAGGAATGGCAAATTCAAATTTGGATGTGTGCCCTTTTGACATGAAAGTGAATGAATGGATACAGGCAAATAAGGGACGAGTTCCACTTTGCTGTAAAAGACCTGGCGAGAAATAAGGGGATGGATATGCACCGTTTAGGTGGTAAAACCAATGTTTACGCATTTTTTAACAGTAGATATAAATTTCTTCGAGAAGAAAGAAATTCATGGGTCGATAGGGCTTATACTAGAGATTCTGAAAACGAAAACGAAAAGCATTTTTTTTTTTTCCAAAAGTGGATATAATCCGTTTTGAAAGTAAACTCAACTGTACTTGCACATTTGAAACTGCCAATGAAGTATCATTTCAAAGGCGGCGGGCACAAAATTCCTTAACTTCTCTAAGGAATGGATAAAGGTAAAATTAAATTTGCAAAAATAAAGGAGACTAGTACAAATAAGAAAAGCTGTTTAACAACTCTTCTAAAAGTGCTACTGCATCGAGTAGCTATGCAATGTTTTCAAATCAGATTTCACAATATGGATGGACACTGAAGCCTAAAAAATAAAAGTCACTTGGCTAAACCGAAGTCAAAAGCAATTTCTTCTTGAGTGCTTCAACAACTTCTTCAAATAAATAAATTTACAGCTCTTAATGATGTAAAAATAATGCGAGGTTTCACTGTTCAATGTAAGAAAAATTTAGCCCAGAAAAATATTTAACACAACAGCAGGTTATGTTCCATTTTAGCAGAATTATAAGGACGGCTAAATATCTTGATGCTGAAATTGGTGACGAACTTTTTCATGTCACAAATGAAGAAAATGAAATTGCTGAGAAAGAAGGGACGAAATCCTCATTTTTGCAAAAGAAGAAATAATTTTCTCCATTCATTTTATGTGGACTTTGAGCCAAAATATAAAAGTTGCAAAGGTTAAATGTCATGTAAAGATTTAAATGAATATCAAATGTGTCACAGAACATTAAAATATCAATTTATATTGCGAACTATATTATAAAAATACAGCAGTTTGGGCAAATAGTATGAAGAAGCAAAAAAAAAAAAAAAAAAAAGACAGAAATAGGATAAGTTACTTTTTCTATCTTTTTTTTTTCTTTTTAATTTTAAAACATTGGAAATTCAATTCCTATAGTATTTTTGTTCTGATATTTCGGATTTATGTATAATGTAGTGGTAAGAGTACAAGAAACTAAAAAAAAAGGAATTTCGTTTTGCTGCGAATTATGTTAATGAAGTCAATATAGACGTAAACTTCAAAAGGTGAATCAATAATGCTTTAAAATATATATGGTAGAAAAACAAAACTGTTTTTTTTTTACATTCATTTCTTATTAGAATGTTAAAAATGTAATATATTTTATGTAAATAAGTAGCTTTAAGAAGAAAAAAAGCAGCCTTGAGAACAAAGTTTTCAAAAAAAAGTTTGTTTTACAGAAATTGTCTAGTTCTGATTAAACTTTGACCACTCCATCTCCTCCCCCCACCCCCCTTCCAACAAGTCAAACTAGAGAGAAAAGAAGCTACATATTTTTCATCATTTTACTAGTAATCTATTCTGAAACTTTCGGGAAAATTAAAGGTGTAAACAATAAACCCATATTCGCTTTTTTCAGCTTTAAAAAAAAAAAATGACTCTTCAATATAATACGTTGGAGGGGAGGGGGAAGAAAAGATGATGTATCAACACATTAATGTTTACATTATAACTATACCTATGTTCATTTTTACTCAAAATTTTATCTGCATGTGAGTTGTAATTGTGCAAGAAAGTTGCATTCATTGCATTGAAACTTTCGCAGTCAAAAAAACACATTTACAGAATTTATTTAGTGTCCTGGGTTCCAAGACTAAAATTAAAAAAAAAAGAGTGTTGTAAAGACACACGATAGATATGAAACTTTTTTCTTTCTTTTCTTCCGCGTTCTAAACTTCTACTTCACCTCCACTTTTTCTCTCACGCCACGCTCTTATTTTTTCTGCTCCTGACTTAGTCAAAATTGTACTTTTTAAAGAAAATAGATGATAGACAAAGAGAACACTAATCTGAAAACTGAAGTTAAGCTACGTGGATTCACTCTTTGAAACTGGTGACTTGATACGAGTAAAATAAATCTTCAAAACCATGTATTTTTAAAAAACTTTAAGCTGTCCAAACGCCGCAAATATATAATTGCTTGTGTTCAGCTTTGAAATTAAAAAAATAATAATAACAAATTCAGCTTTATATTGCAATTCTTTGTTTTTTTTTTATAACAAATAAAAAGCGGAATTATATGAACGCTCTGATTACTATAATTTTGCATTATTTCAGACAACAATTAAAAAACAACTACGTCCCTTCCGTCACACAAAAAGGTTATTTGATTAGAATTTCAAAGCAATTGCACAAAAAGTTTTACTTGAAAAAAAATGAAAACATTAAATACTCTTGAGAGGAGGAGAGTCATTGAATCATGTGGATTCAGGTGGTTCATGTTACATAGGAATCAATAAACTTTTTGAGCGATCACATTGCTTATTGTTCTCATTTGACGATTTTGGGGTGTCCTATGTAATTTTATTTTATCCCCGCCTCCCTCTGCAGCATCACCGTCGACCGTCTCCTCACGATGCTGCTCCTCTATCGAAAACCGTCTCCAGGTTGCGTCCATATCCTACACACACACGCGCGTACATACACACACGCCTACATACACACACGCCTACATACACACACGCCTACACACATACCCAACACACACACCCACACATCTAAACACACAAACCTACACACACATGCCAATACACAAACACACACGCCTACATGCGCACACACTCGTGATTGCGAAAAACATAATTGGAATTCCAGACACCCCCGTAACGTAGAATTGAAAGAAAGAGAAGAAATAATTGAAAAAAAAAGGGCTTGAGAGGGGGGAGTCATTGAATCATGTGGATTCAGAAGAGTCATGTTACTTAGGAATCGATCAGAAGCAATTTTATTTATTTTTATCCCGTAGTGTTATTTTTATTATTATTAAAGGATTAATGAATTCTGTAAATGTGTTTTCTTTACCGACAGAGTTCAAATGCAAGGAAAGTAACCCCTCATTAGTTTTCTATACTGATATGAACGTACGTTCTTTACCTGTAGATGCAAAGGAAGGAAACGTCGTCACCTCACAAAGAATTCTATAAACGATGTTTACTAAAATTCGTAGAGTCAGCACAAGGTAAAGTTTGTCCACTGTTATGTATGAAGGGAATCATGCGTTGAGAAAACAGTGCTTATTACGAAAAGGTAGGTGTTGTTGATTTTCTATTTTTCTGAAATCTTTTACGTATTTTTTTTTTTTACACACTCTTTTATTCGCAACTCCAACGAACTATAGGGGGCACTGAAGTCACTGTCTAATGGCGGACTTGAAAACTAAAACAAACGCACATGGTAACGAAGAAAATGCTAAAAGTGTTGTGATTTTTGTTCGTACGTATGATTTTTTCGCTTTATTCTTTCTAAATTAATTTTCAAAGTCTTGTGGATATTCTGGCCCACGTAGAAAGAAATGAGAATTCAAGAAGCATTACTAAACGTCAAAGATTAATGCAAACTACGTAGTTCGTAGTTCTAAGCAGCTATTTCCACGATGTTGAATTCGATATTTATCAATTCTTGATAAAACTAAATAATAATTGTGGCCTGACAAGAATAACAGTTAATGCTAGAAAATTCAATATGACATTACAAATTGTTATCGAAAGAAGATAATACTTTTTTGCCTTGCTTGGCTAGCGCTTACTGTTTTCCATTTGTAGCCGAGTTATTTCTCTCGAATTCCCGAATCGGTTCATTTAAAAATTTTCTGTTTCGATGTTTCTAATTTCTGAGTTACGATTTAATTGTGTCATGTTATGCAAATCATCAACAAAATTCTCACGGATATATGGTGGTAGTTTTCTTTTCAGTTGATTGACCATTATTTCTTTTCACATCGAATTCTGTAATCTTACTACCATTTTATTCCACTCATGATAAAAATTAAAAATGGTTTAACTAAAAACGCGAAATCTCGCCAAGGCTACTTTGCTCGCACTATACTAAAACTATAACCCTAAACAAATTTGGCGAAACCTTTCAGCTGAGAATAAAAGGAATAAAGTAAATTCTTCCTCGGTTATTCATTTTGTTCTACGATAATATATTCAAGAAAATATTTTGCATACTGTCCATTCCAACTAAATGCTGCTGTAAAATATGGTAAGTTTAATTAATTTAAGATTAAAAAAAAACCCATATTCTTTCAAATTCATACAAAAAAATAAAAAATTTTACCTTGTATAACGTTATCCAAGTTTGTTAATCCAGTATTTTCGCTTTCACCAATTATTAAGGAAATAATGAAAACTAACATTATTTTGAGAAGCTCGAGAATACTACTAAGAGACGAATTAATTTCTGTAGCTGAAAGCAAACTAAGACACATAGATTGCGTTAATAAATACTCAGAGCAAACTGCCTGTGTTTACGTCAACAGACACACGTGGAACGCAACGTGGCAATGTTTTAGTTTCATTTTCAGTTTTGTAAATCACCGCAAGGTAGCGTATCCGGGCGCTGTTCCGAATTAGCTTCACTTGTATATTTAACTCTCCTTTGGACTAAGAGCTAGTGGCTTATAACTGTTAGTACATTCCACCACTTTATGAGCGTTCGTGGCCGAGTGGTCTAAGGCGTGGTTCTTCGCTGACGTCCACCTTCGGGAACCGTTAGCCGTGCGTTTTAACCCCGTATACACCGAAATTAAATTTAAAACTCAATTTTTGCCCACTTTTTGTGATCGGGTTCTTTTAAAATTTGAAGTGCAACCTCAGACCCCATGACAATGCAATATTCTATAATCAAATTAATTTATTAACGATAAGTTAATAGTTTATTCTAATTAACACGCATTTATTAGCTCAACTTGTGTGTTTGTGGGTCCATCTTTCCTTTGGGCTAATAGCCAGTGCCTTCTTTACTTACAACGTACAAATCAGAGCTGCGAAGTGTAAGAATGTTTGCACATGAATTTACAAAAAAGCATTCAAAATGTCTGATGCCAATAAAATAATAGTTTAAAAAACTAAAAAAACACGCTTTAGTAGCAAAATGAAGTAAAAAAATAATCTTTGGATGACAAGTATAAAAAGTAATTGACCCAAACACTTAATTTAATTGTAATAGAGAAAAAAGCGTGGGGGGTTTCTTATCAGTTGTCTTAAATTTCTTCCACTCGTTATCCATGCAAAAAGGTAAATAGGCAGCCCCCCCCCCCCCCCCACGCTTTTTTCTATTACAGTAAAAATGTTTGGTCAATTACCTTATATACTTGTCATCCAAAGATTATTTTCAATTTTTTAGATCATTTTGCTACTAATGCGTGTTTTTTTAGTTTTTTAAACTATTATTTAAGCTATAACTTACGTGTATCTTCGTTTCATTAGTAGTAGTTTAGCTTGAAAAAAATATACAACTCTATAATGCCATTAATACACATTAACTAACGCTAATGACTGAAAGGTCTTGGATTTTTGACAGCAAGTTCAGAGTCACATTTTCTTTCTGTATTACACTGACAATATGCATCAAATACGTTTTTACGCTTATTAAGTTAGTTTTTAAACTTACGATAGTTTCCAATCGAATTCTGGCACAGTTAATAACAGTTAATTTTTCAAAAACAGTTAAAAATTGACCAATGGCTCATTAAATGCTTTTCTTAAACAGTCTGACTGTTGAAAGGGCATTCACATAGGTTAGTGAGTCTATGGATAAGTATGTAAGGTATAGATGCAAGATTTGGATTTTATAAGAAAACTTATACTTGCGATCATCAATGCCAAAACGAAGTCGAATTTTCAAACCTTGATTCAAAAGTAAAAAGCTGCTAAAATCATATAGTAATTGTAAATGTGTGCACATTCATTGTAAAAAATAACTGGAATATAAAAGAAAAATATGTCAATGTGCAAAAAAAGCTACAACAAAATCAAATTTGGTTCATTTTGCGAAATTACGAACTAAAAACTATAAAGGATACAAAAAAATTCAAATTTTAAAGTTATTTAAAAAGAGTGTTAAAAGAAAAGCATTTAAATGGTATTAGAAAAAAAAAATTTTAATTTTCATAAAAATTTCGAAAATTGACCATTGTTCCTATATTTGGGGAAATTTTAGCTTTGTTAGAACCCCCAAGGAGTTATTCTAACCTGATAATATTTTTTATCTGCTTTATACTAACAAATACGCAACTTTTAGGGGGCATTGCAAATTGAGATTCCAACTCTAATTTTTTTTCGGGACACCCTACAGTACGTGTGTGCCAATTTACAAAACTACATGTTTTTTTCACCTTTATTTTGGCCTTCGTTAACCAGACTATTTACGGCCCACATTTGAAAGAAAGATTGAAAAATAAATGCAAAGAGTAGTTCCTTTCCATTTTTATAATGAATATGCAGTAGAATTGTTATTTTAATTGCTTTTTATTTTTGAAAAAAGGTACCTCGCAGCGAATCAACCATCGTATTACCTGAGTCAATATTGGGTATGTGTCGGAACAAATTAGGCACAAGCTATGTTTTTTTCAGCTGTTAGTACCTAATTTGAAATTTTTTCCCAAAAAGCCCTCGCCCCCAGGCTTATAAATCATTCTCCAGAAAGTAACTTGCCAACAAAAATATTTTTCGGGTCCGAAACTTTTTTTTTCATTTTTACATGAAAATGTTACCTACTAGAAGTAACCATAAACAATTGGCCATCTAAATTCCAATTACTTTACTCATAAATAAAAAAATAATAATAATGCCTTGCACACGGAACTAAAAAAATAAATAAAAAAACTTTGACATTAAATTGACTTCGATTTTCAAACTTTCAAAGTAGTAATTTTGTTAATTGTACAAACAATGAGCTATTTTAATGATTAGTGTGAATTTAATATTAAGCTCTCTTAATTAAAGCACGGCTTTATTTTTAGTTATCTTTTAATTCAAATGTGTGTTAAAAAATAGTTTAGCAACAAACATTTCCAAATTAACAAATTTGAGAATATACTGGCAATTTTGGTAGAATGCCTAAAATTGATGTATTCCCCCCCCCCCCATCATTTATTTTAACCTCAGAAATTATGAAATTGATGAGGTATATCGGAGGTGAGGAATTTTCCATTAATATAGGCCTAATGGATACATTTTTTGGGGAAATATCTTTTCTTCGTTGATACAATCTACACATGTTAAGCATATGAAAACATGCTCACTTCTTTTTTAACTTTAATTTACATCCCTGAAATTCAAGTTCACGGAGTTGGGAATTAACAATAACCACAATTAGTTTTTCAAACAAAATCTATCTCCTTGTTTTTCGACAAAAATCTCACAACTTCTTTATGACTGAAATTAAGCAAGGGGGCTTCCCTAGTATAATGGGGGGGGGGGAGTTTGATGTTATTACTGCCATCTGTTAATGATAATTGGCATTTTGTGTTGAGGTAACGGAGGTGAGAATTTGTGACGTATTTCCTTATCCTACTGAAAAGAACTAAAACACAACATTAAGATATTAAATAATACTGAAAGAATTATCTTTTGGGCATTGTGAGAGAAATTAAAAATAAGTATATACTTTTAATTTAACAAGTTATTAAGCAACATAAACATTCACATAAGGTGTGTGACATGCCAAGGAGGTGAGAATTCACATGTTGTGAACCGAAAATATATTTAAATAAAAATTATTAATAAAAAATTGTTGGCAAGTTTAGATAGATATATTTCGATGAAATTAAAAAGCATTGTTTAATGCATTGTTCCTATTTTTTTTTTTTTAAAGAGGCGTGCGACAGAAAAGTAACACTTTTGAAGAGTGACCCATATAAGCTTGTGTTTAAAAACCTAAAATTTTATATTTAAGGGGGCTGGGGGGGAAATCTGAAGGGGGAATGCGGGGACTTTTCGGAAAATACTCCCCTGCTTAATTACTAACAAGTGGCAAAAATTCAGCTAGTTCCTAATTTGTTCCTTCATTAGGTCATTTTTGGCTCTTATTCATTGGGCTATACTTTAGTTTTCGAGACTTTCATGTCCTTAAATGGTGAAATGTAACTAAGAAATACGCCAGACATTGCAATGGGACCGTTGCAAGTCTGAGAATGAAAAGTTAAATGCTGCTGATTTTCTTAAGCATTGGGACATCGGTCGGCAACCTTTCTCGATTCATTTTTTAACAGACACGATAATTTGTTTTTAAGAATCAAATGTTAGTACATGCACAGCTAAAATTAAAGAATAAATTCCATAGTGAATAGTATCTCTCCTTGATATTAACAGTATCTTTTTTACACAGTTAACACTGAGTTATTTTTTTTAAAGGTGGACAAGTTCTTTTGGCTGGTATCTTCAATTTTCACAAAGACTTCGGGATATGTTAGTCATTCTATTGATAAGATAAAGGTAAGTTTAATTTTTCTTAAATCATATTTATTTGTCTTTGTGTAAAGGGCAAATTTTCCGATCGTGAATAGGGGGATTGGGAAACCTTAGATCCATTTTTACTAGAGACGCACCGAGTAGCACTTTGGGCCGAGTACCGGGCATTCGGCTTTTACTACTCGGCCGAGTGCCGAGTACTGATTATGTTTTAAAATGAACCACTGACATAAACGTGAGGAATTTTGAACTCATTGTAATAGCAGTATAGACCTCCGTATAATAGTTTTTAAAGCGAAATCAGAGCTAAAATTTAATTATGCATTATTTAAAAGATGATGTTTATTGGAATTAAAAATGAACCAGAAAGTAAAAGGCATGATTAATTAAGTTGGAATTAACGCATTGTATCAATCTATTACTTTTGGTCCACCTATTTTTTGAGAGCAAATAAAAGAAAAACGTTAAATGCACAAATGTGCAGGAATTCTGTAGACAAATGTTTCGGCGTTACAAGGAACGCCTTTTTCAATGAACAAAAGTAAGCATATGGGTAATTCATATCATTTTAGCGACAAAATGACTTCCTAAGTGGACGAAAACATGTCGCTATTCAGGATACGCGTCGTTTTAGAACATGAAGACAACTTAAAATGAAGAAATGAAGGGTTTTCTAATTCTTCCAAGTAGGGGAATGTGAGGCAAAGTGAAAGAATGCAAAGTGAAAGCTAAGATGACTTAGATTTTTTACAATAAACAAATTGGAAATTTCAAAAAATCAGTAATCCAACGTTTTAAAGCACATATACGTTGATGCACATATGCTTTATAACGTTGGATTACTGATTTTTTGAATTGTCAGCACAAAGGTGTTTATTCGTTAAATTGGAAATTTGTTTCGAAAATTACAGTACGAAGAGAAATATTTTTTTATATAATAAAACTTTCATTGAAAATTTTTTTATTCTTGGCAGTAATTCGAAGCCTTTATTCGGCGGTATTTTTTTCCTGACAGTACATGTGCAACTACATTGTTAAAATATTAATAGCTAGGTGGCGCTAAAACATAGTAAATATTTCAGTTTTTCACTTTGGCCCGCTATTTCATTTTCCCACTCTTTCCCATACTTCGGATAACATTTACTACAGGCAGCTTTTTAAAGGGTTTCAAATGCTGCAAAACCGAAAAAAATGTGACACTTTTTCGATTAGATATTTTGAAATTGATGATTTTCCTCAAAATTGGAATCGACATCTTGGAACTCATCTTTTTCACAATAAAAGGTGCTCTGTTTTTTTTCTGCATATTGAGTCCTTAATTATATACTATTATCAACGCGATGAGGAGCAGGATTTTTATTTTGTTCCATTCGTAACGCGTTTTTCAATCTGATTATTCCTAGCAGACAATTAAATACCAAAAACAAATCTACGAAACAATTTGCGTAGATTGATGAACGTTGGTGAGAAGGGGGTTGATTGCCTACCCTTCAAAACTGATTTTTTGTTGTTCCAAATAGGGTAGGAAACGACCCTATTTGGAAGAATAAAGAATTGAAAAGTTTTTGTTTTCTGACAGAGCATGCTTAAAACTAGAGAATTTTTACCATTTTTTAAAAATAATTTGTCACAGTTTATTATTTTTTAACCATTTCTTTTATCTGTGCACAGATTCAATTTTATTTTTTCCGCTTCTGTGCATGAGATCACAAGTAATGAAATGCCATTCACCGATGTCATTGGCGCAGAACACAGTATTTAATTCGCATCTTTACTTACATGTACTGGCAACGATACAGTTGATAGCAAGCGAAGAGCGCAATGTGTCATTCGCTTTCAAGTTATCATACCTGGAAACGTGGTAGATAGCAAGCATAAGCGTCCAGCGCACCAGTAGAAAAGTGCGCCAAAGTTCATCACTTGTGACATCATAGAAACCCACGCCTTATTTGAAAAATAGGACATTTAAAAATTAATCATTTTGAAAGTAAAAGATTTTCCTCACTCCATGTTATTATTATTAATTTTTGCTCATTCTACAAACTTCAGTGACTAAAAGTAGTACTTTCGACTGATTGAAACAACCCAGTTATGGAAGATTCATTCACTCATCGGACTTTTCTATTTTCCATAGTGTTTGGGTGAATTTGTTTCTGCCTAAACAAGAGAATAATAAGCAGGCAATTAGATGGGCTATTGAAAGGTTTTTATTCAGCTAAAGCAATAGAGTATTTAATTTTAACAGTTTTCGTTGTCAGAGTTCGAAAAATCATCACCAGTTCTCTCTATGAGTTCGTTTTCGTGGAAGATTTGATTTCGTCATAGGATGGATTTTCGAAGTAGTTATCTTCACATTAGGTTTCTTCGTTTAGGATTAATGATTAGAATGTGTATATAAAACTGTGGAATGAAGTCTTGTCATTTTTTATGAAGAGCATTTGCTTTGCAGTTCTTCTGAACACTTGGTTTGCTTGGCGTGTGTTTAGACTTTGCTGAAGACATCATCCCTTCTTCTTCATGTTCATACTCGAAAACACGAGATTTTGATGAATCTTCTACTGCATCAAATTTAGAAGCTTGTTTTTCCCAAAGAAGAATTGCAGCAGTTGTTACAAAACGTTTTTGTTGTAAATCCGAGCTTGAACCTGATCGTTACGGCTTTTTAAGATTAAGGCGTTTTTTTTATCGCCAGTGTTTCCAAGTGCTGTTTTTTTTCCCCACAGGCTGTTGTTTTGATTTTTAAAAGTCTTAAGAAGACACAGAGCTAGATGAATGCTTTTTTTAATTGAGTTCTTATAATTTGTTTTACGGAAATAGATCTTTTTTCTGAAAGATTTAGTTTTGACTTGGACTGAACTTCCGAAGCTGTTATCTTCCTTAGATTTTTTTTTTTTTTTTTTTTTTGAGGAACTGATGAATCATCACAACAAGTCTCAAAACTATACGACGGTTTCTTACTATTTTTATCAATAGCATTTGATTGAACTTGGCGCCAGTGGTTTTGAGGATGATCCACTCTTGCAATCAGTTTTCCCTATTGCGATTATTTATAACCAATTTTTGTGCAGATATTGCATTGCCAGAATTTTAAGAGGTAGCAGAGCTAGATGACATTGCTTTTGAATTGCTGTCTCTTACTTTTCGTTTTCAAGTGTAATATAACTTCAGATACATTGAGCCATTCAATTTTGCATTATCGGAGTCCAAAAAGTCGTTACTACTTGGAACGCTGTGATTTATTTTTGCCTGAAAGGTTCAGTTTCGTCGCAGGATGAACTTTCAAAACAATTATCTTCCCAGTAGGCTATTTCTTTTTTTTTTTTTTTGAGGAACTGACTTTAAGACTAGGAACTAGCAAATTTTGATACTGCAAAAGATTTTGATAGTTGTATGGCCAAAAATTTACTTGCAGCATTGGAAGCGAAAGAGTTTTCAGCTAGTTCCAAAATCTAAAAGTAAAACGTTTATAGTTTTCTTGGAAAGCGTTCAAATGTGCTATGGAAGTCATTCCAGGTCCATCATGATCAGACTCGAGATACTTAAGAAGTTCCCAATGCACCGAGTTTGGATACTGGTTTTGGCCAAGGACGAGCTGCATCAGTAATTGCATAAGGTATTCATGTAAATTGGAGCCTGAATCCTGTGAATTCGAGAATAATGCAGTTTTTTTTCAACAGCATTTCTCACTATTGATTCTTTTTCACCAGCTATGGTTTTCTTCATGCATTGTCAGAAGCTAGACAGGTGCTTTTTTTATCTTTTGAGAGTCGTCGCTATTTCTTTTTAAGACTAGGAACCAGCAAATTTAGATGCTGCAAAAGATTTAGAGAGTTTGGCCGAAAATTTACTTGCAGCAGTGAAAACGAAAAAGGTAATCTGGTTCCAAATTCTAAAAAGGAAAAAAAAAAGATTGTTAGATATACATGTAAATTGATGCACACTATTATTTGATTACACTGAACGAATCAACTGCACAGAGTAATAATTTTAAACAAAAAAAAACTTTTTTTACACAAATTGTAGAATAAAAGAACACGAAGAAAAATATTTCTTTAAACAAACTCTGTTACAAACAAATTTTTAAACCCAGAAGGAAAACGAACTATTGACCCGAATTATAATACGTATGCGGTCTATAGCAAATTGTTACATATTCAGAACAAAAGATAAGACACGGCAAATTTTAAAAAACAGTAAACCCTGCTATGCCATCTACAAGCCAAAACAAGTCGTGGAAGGGAGTTTAGACTCCTAGTGGGATCTAGTTGTGCACCTCTATTTTGGTTGCATTCGGGTGTTTCTAAAGGGGTCTTTTGCACCTTTTTCGGGGGAAATCATTGGTAACTTCTATGCAAACTCAAGTGGTATGATAACTTGGCAGACACTTGGCGATGTATCGCCAGTCTTTTGGTCGCCAAGTATTGTAGCCAACTTGGCGACAAATTTGGCGGTTTTTCTTTTTCTTAAATCTGGTTACAGTTTGACCACTGTTGGTGAAATTTAAAGAAATAATTATTGAATAACATTAAAATTGCCAATAATGGGGGAAAAAATTGGTGTAAAAGGAAGTGATGTGATGCATACACACATCTGTTTTTTTAACACATGTCAATAGAGAGACCTCATATAACTTTTACTGATAATTCAAGGGTAGAATCATGCCATATGAATTTCATAAGCTGTGGTATTTGTATATTAATGTTTTGACATTTGGCTTGAATGATATATTTAAAAAGCAATGGTCCCTGCATTGGTCACTGCGTTGAGGACTACGATAATGTTTATAAATAATACTTTCAGTATAAATAAAATGCTCACCTTAAGTCAATAAAGATTCGCACGCTTTTTAAGGTGGGTCGCATCCACCGAGTGACATCCAGATAGGTCACTTCAGAAATCCGAAGACCTTTTTGAGGATCCCCTTTTTGGTTTTGGGGGCTGGAAGTTCCCACACTCCGTTTTGATCCACCCAGGGTTGGAGTGGGAAGCGCTTAGAAACGCTTTTAGCTTTTTTTGGCCATTTGGTCTTTTTGACGATTTTCTTGCGCCTTTTTTCGGCAAAAATGTCAAATTCTAATTCAATTTCTTCGTCCGTAAACCCGTTGTAGTAGCGGAAAATATATTCATGAATTTCCGAGATGTCCATGATTGCTGAAAAGAAAATGCGTGTTACTGAAAATATATAACAGTGTGGGGAAACACCGAGTTTAGAAACACAGAATAATTTTAATGTTTGTATATTATAAAAAATCATGTATTTATTTTCACTTCCTCTTCGTTTATCGCTCGGTCAAGTGCGCCAAATAAGGTCAACCTAACTCATGAAAACTCTCAAATAAGTAAAACTCGATTGTCAATGGAAAACTGCACACATATCCGCCGTGTTACCGGAGAGGCACACATACGCCATAACTCCACGGTGAACTTGATTTGTTAAAACTAAGAAAAGGAGAATTTTAATAATTTGAATTCAGATATTCCCCTTTTCTCTAGATGAATTGAGAGATAATTTTGGAAATTGCATACAGCACTTCATTTTCGGAGAGGAACTGGGAATGGTAAATTTTATTTGATGACCCTCTTTTTTAAAACTGAAATCAAGTTTTCTTTTTTCCTCAGAGAAACTAGGGTAAGCATGGACACAACGACATATGTTTTTCCATTAGTTGGAAGCACTAGCAAAGTAAAAAAAAAAATAGTTTGTCGTTAAACTAAAACATATAAAACTACTAGAAATAAATAAATGCCTTAGTGCGGAGAAGTAAATGGCAATCAAAAACGTTTTGACGCACAAAATTAGCAGATAACTGCAGACACGTGTTTCGGGGTTATAATAAATCCCCTTTTTCATAATGCAAAGTAATGATCTTTTGGATGTAAAGGCATCCGGTAAAAGCCACGATAATAAACAACAGGCAGATTAAATAGCAAATGAACAAAACAAACAACACAAAAAGGAACTCGGAGCCGAAATATATAACACGATTCATTTCGAGAAAAAGCCGTTAAGCAATATTTTTTTAAAAAATCCCATAAAATAAGTTTTGTTAACATGATGAAGCCGGTAATTGTGAGATTTTTGGAGAAATTTATAACTTAACGGCATTTTCTCGAAATGAATAATGCAATAAATTTTGGCTATGAGTTGAATTTTGTGACGTTTGTTTTGTTAATTTACCATTTCTACAATTTAATTTGCCTACTGTTCATTCTCGTTGCTCTTGCCGGGTGTCTTTACATCCAAAAGCTGACTATTTTGTATTGAAAAAGGGGTTCCCTGTAACCCCGAAACCCGTGTCTGCAGTAATCTGCTAATTTTGTGGGTCACAACGTTGTTGATTGCCATATTAAACCCCATTTGAATAAATTCAAAAGCATTATTAGAACTCCGTGTTTAGAAATGAGCGAGATCAGTCGTCCCACCCGGGGTACTGTTAAGTTCTTATTTTTTGTTTTTTCTCACACCTAGGCAGTTATTGCCTAGGGGTGCATATATTAGTGAATAGTAATTACTTTATCAACAATTTAGTTTTAAGTGTTTCACATTAGTGATTTAAGATATTTTAAACATTTGCTATTGACTATGATCAGAAAGTTACAGTGAGATTTACAATCCTATGCACTTGAATACATTTATGATCATTGAAAGTATTCTGTTAATTTTACTGCTAATAATTTAAAGCAATTATTCTGACTAAGAGTAATAAACCATTGCTATCATGAATTCATAACTTATATTATGCATTAGTATCAGTTTTACTTCCTTTCATTTTATAATTTATTACCAACCAAGAGTCCATATAAATTTGCGTACGAGTGGAAAATTTCATCCGGTAAAATGCACAGATACACTTATACTATTTCATTATACTTTGCTTTTCCTGCTGATCATTAAGAAGCTATACAAAAGAGCTATGTTGACTTACCTTAATAGAAATAGTTTTCAAATATCAAAAAATATATCATAAAATCCTCACTGAGATAAAACGCTGCAACTAGCTTCGATTTTTTCTCAAAATGACTTCGCAACAAAGAGCAGTGTGCTTTTGGACAACAATACGTTCTTAATTGTTGCAAATGGCAAAGAAATTCTGTTTCGAAATAATATTTTGCAACACATGAACATTCTTAGAGGCTTTAACACCATCCAACAATGGATATCTTTCATCTGCTTTATATTCTTACAAAAATAGCTGCTTTCTGTTAAATTTAAAACATTGAATTTTAACGCGCCAATTTTTTTTTCTTGCTATTTATGTAATCTGTTTAGAAATCATACGACCGCACTATTTGAGAATTTCTCAAATGCATAAAGGAATTAATTATTACTCAAACGCATGAAATATGACACTATAACAAAACTATTTTTATCCGGTTTCAATACTTATGGAAAATGCAAGAAATGATTAAGTTGCAGAAATTTTAAGAAGAAATGAAAAATAAAGTTTCGCTTTTACTTGAACTGTTTTTCTTGAGAAACACAAACCTGTTATTAGTTTCGTTTGGAAGTGGGCGTATTCCCTTTTCATTTTCAACAATCCATCAGTGGTGGTTAACTGTTTGTTATACACAGTTACCTTGAACCCTGAAAAGTCATAAACATCGGAAGAACACCATCCATATCGTGATACAGCTGAATTCTAAGCAATGTTCTCGCAGATCTCTTGCGAATTTTAGAGGATTCGGAGATGCGTGGACGCGAAACTAGTGGGAGAACACGGCTTAGAATTCAGCTATAACATGGATGATATTCTGTCGATGCTTTTGATCCTTCAGGCTTGCATTTCTGATTTCCGTTACGGTTTTTATATAGAAATTACACGATAATAACGCAAGATAAAACTGGGTTCAAAGTTTCATCTTGCGTTGGGAAGGTAAAACATCTACGGATAAAGAGGGTGTTTACAGCCTTCATTGATCAGGCAACACTGATGATTTTTACGTCATTAAACGTCATCAAACACAGCCTTAAAGTGCTTATTAGTCTTTCAACTTCGAAACGTTTTCGAAGGACTTCCGTAGTGTGGGACGCTTAAAATTGCGTGTTTGAAACTTCAATGCGAAGAAGTCTCCTGACCATGGGCGGTTCCAAGGAGGAGGCCATAGGGGCCATGCCCAGCTCCCCCCAGAAATTTTCAAGAATAGTTAAAATCTCCTCTTTTTTCGAGCAAACATGCAAGAAATTTATCTTATAGTACATACAAAGTCTAACAATAAGGAAAATTATAAGAAAGAGGCCATGGCCACCCTGAAAAAGTTTCAAAAATAGTTTAAAACCTTTTTTAGAGCTAAATATAAAAAATCCTTTTTTTTCTCGAAGTCCGAACAGGAATATATAAACAACGCCGGGGAGCCATTAAACCACGCTGAGGAAGTTTCAAGGATAGTTTTTTAAACCCTCTTTTCTAACTTAAATTGAAAAAAAAAAGAAAAAAAAAACTTCATTCTAATTCATGTGAATTCTAACAAGAATAGAAACAATGCCAGACGGAGGGCATGATCACCTTAAGGAAATTTCAAAAATATAAAGTGTATACCAGATATTTGGGTTCATTTAGCATAATGGGCTCGCCTTGTTAGATGCGTTTACTTCCCCCATGAGGGAAAGAAAAGGATATGTGTTAGTAAGTGTCCGACAAAAAGTTATACATCTAATGATTGCGCATTAAGTTAAAGTTAGATTTAAGTTTTAACCTGGCTTTATGCAGTGCAATGTAATTATTCTTTATTCTCTTTTTAGTATGGGACCCTCCAAATCACGCCTCTTCCTATTGTTAATATTATCAAAGATCGTCTACAAACAACGTTTTAAAAAATAGCTTGTGAAAGTTTCCAGGGGAGGTTCCCCTACCTCTCTTTTTCGCCGTCGTTCAAGATCGGCCTAAATTTTGCTTTAAACGCTTGAGTTTTAAAATGTTTTCGGGGGAAGAACTCATCTATCCCTAACATCATTGAAAGTCTTCAAGAATTACGTTTCTGGAGCTTCAAATTCAAAAAGTTGCCGGTCCTCTTCATGTTACTCATGAATCATGGATTGCCTACATTTGCAATTTAAAGAGTTCAATTTTGAAAACATTTTGGTAGTGGACCTCAGAATCTCTTCAACCCTCAACCTTACGAAAGATAATCTAGAATGCGTTTTTAAGTTTATAAATTAGTAAAATTTCCTGGGATGGGCCTTTTAATCTCTCCTTCCCTTAACATCACCAAAAATCGTCTAAAACAGCCGTTTTTAGAGCTACAATTTCGAGAGGAGCGCTCCAAACCTCTTCTCCCCTACCATTGCCAAAGATAATTAGAATGCATCCTTAAGACTGCAAATTAGAAAATTTTCTTGGTGTGGACCCTCAAATTCCTCCTCCAAGCATCAGCATGAAAAGATTGCATTAAACTACGTTTTTGACTCTAAAATGGCGAAAAAAAAAAAAAAAAAAAAATCCGCCAGAGAAATCCCAAATATTCCTCTCCTTAACATTATTAGAGATAATGTTTGCGTTTTTAAGGTTAAAATTTCGAAAAATGGGCGGCGGGGGGGGGGGCACCCGAGTCCTTAATATTACGAAAGACAGTCAAAATGCATTTCTAAAATTACAAATAAAAAAAATTTTTTTTAGATGGGCCCTCAAATCCTCTAACTCCCTCTAACATTATCAAAGATCGTCTAAAACTGCATTCTTAGAGCTACTATTTCGAAAAATAAACATTGGAGCGTCACTGGACCTCTTCTTCCCTAACATTACCAAAGATCGTCTAAAATGCGTTTTTAAGACTACAAATTCGAAATTTTTTCGGGGGAGAAACCTCCAAGCACCCTTTACTTCGGAGTTAGTATTATACTTGCGGTTGGTTCATATCTCTTTTCTCTTAAATTAGAAATTCTACACAGTCGCCTCAGAACGCAGTACGGATTACAGGAAAATACCACTTTGAGGCGACGATACTTGCACACGTTTGTTAAGAAAAGAGGAAAATTATTGGGAAGGTTGCAATCTTTATGTTAAACTTTCGTCACCTAGTGAAAATTCCTGGAAAAATGCTCTAGTTAAAGGTGGGCCTCATTGATATTTGTAAAATTCAAAAATTTTCCAAAGCATCGTATTTTCACAAATGGCCTCCTCCGAGAATTCTGTTTGGATCCGCCCCTGGTTAGAGCATCATAAGCTTACAAGTTTTGCCTTGAAAGAGGAGCTCTTAACAGCTCTGAAACACGTGTCTGAAATTTAATCAAGTTTTTTAAGCATTACAATGCTGTTATTAGTGAATTCAAGCTTTTTAAGCATTGGAAATTTATTGTAAACCTAAAAATGACGATGGTATAACTGTCTTAGTGAAGGGACTTACCCTCCCCCCCCCCTCATTACCCTACACTATTTTTGCAATTCTCAACTTATAAATACTTATTCCTTGCACCAATATCTTTTAGAAAACACAACTTCCTTATTTTTATCACAAAAATCGAACGGCAAACCGTTTTTCTCAAACCATGTGACAATCTTTGCTTCGATTGATAGCCGAGATTGAAAAGGGGAGAGGTGAAATGCAAAATTACCAAATAAGAAGCAGACGGTACAAAATATTTAGATTATTATATGATTTAGTTCAATCGTAAAACTTAAGTCTTTTCAATTTTAATCTGGTTCCTCAAACAGAAAAAAAGAAAAACTAGAAAACTGTTCTTGAACTGATCCCTTCATTGAGGGGAGGGGGGGGGAGGCCAAATACTATATCTGGAAAATTGAGTAAAATATGGCATATTTGGCGGCGTTAGTTATTTTTGGAGCAAAACTAAGTCACATATGATCCAGTGGTAAGAACAAACACTGCCTTTGATCCCAGTTAACGAACGCAATATCCGATATGAGAAGAAATAGACCTAACTCTTGACAAAAAAAAAAAAAAAAAAAGAAAGAAAGAAAAAATTAATTTGAATTTTGACATCTTGAATTCAAATTATGTTTTTCGCAATCACGAGTGTGTGTAAGTAGGCATGTGTGTTTATGTGTGTGGGGGATATGTGTGTTTGTGTGTAGGGGGTATGTGTGTTTGTGTGCAGGCATGAATGTGTGGGTAGTTGTGTGTATGTGTATGTGTTTGTGTGTGTGTGTGTGCGTGCGTGCGTGTTTGTGTGTGTGTGTCTGTGTAGTTGTGCATATATGCGTGCAAGTGTAGGATATTGACGAAACCTGGAGGCGGCTTTTGCTATAGGAGCAGCATCGTGAGGAGCCGGTCGACGGTGATGCTGCAGAGGGTGCTGGTCCAAGCTGAAAAAGGAACCACACCGCCAAGGATCGTCAAATGAGAACAATAAGCAATCGTGATTGCTTATAATTATTAAATAAAAAAATAAAATATAAATTATTTGAAGTCAGATTTTAATGGATTTATGTGCATGCTTCCCTTAAGCCAGAGAAGAAGCTTTTGCAACAAAAATGGCTGATTTGACACAAGCCACAATTGTTTCTCTTTCCTACGTACTGCTGTCATTTAGTAACATGAATTGAAGTTATAATCTTTAAAATTAATGTACATTCTGTTGGTATTTAGCCTTCAATTTTTAAAAAATTGGATACGAGTCTTTTTTTAGGACATTTTTCTTGGAAGTGCCAATCACTGGTGCCGTGCCAATTACTGGGGATGTTACCCTGTATATATTTTTTACAACTTTCGTTTCTGTTGTTTCTGTTAGTATCAAAATTCCCGAAATTTTCAGCTTGCCGTGAAGATAGGTGCTTTCACAGTAAGCAGTCATGTAAAATGTACTCAACTTTAGTCATCTTCGATGAGTGCAAATCGAGGAAAAGTTACGAAAACAGAATGTAAGTAAACGAAATGAATTTAAATTGTGGCAAAAAAAAATATGAAAATTACAGCAAAAATTAAGTGAAAATAAATATATTTGCTCAATTTTCCAAACTATCTGCTAGGAAATAAAAATATTACAATGACAAAAAGTGAACAGATTTAAAAGTAAGCTGCGAAGAAAAAAGTTCCGAAACGAGTTACAAGTGAACAAGCATAAATATTAAGTAAAAAGTTTATAAATCAGCATGAATCCGAGTTCTGTATTCAGATTTTCAACACGAAACACTTACTGTTCAAAAACAACTTGAACTTCGTCAAAACTTGAGAACGAAGAGGAATTCAAAGAAGAAATAGTGAGAAAGCAGCTAAGTTGAAGAAAAACGGCCGATTACCGAAGATGAAACATAACCTTTTCAGACGTTGTTTATGTGTTTCTTGACAGAAGGGGATGGGGGGGGGGTCTCTTTCTTTCAAATAATTTTCATTAGCAGAGATGAGGTTTGCGTTTTGATCAAGGCACAGTTGTAATTAAAACTTAATTCGGAATATGCTTGAGAATTGGTATCGGCATTCGTTGGTCAGAAAGCTTTGGTCAAAAACACTGCTGCGACGAATGCGATTGTCGCCAAAAGAGCGATTAAAAAAAAAAAGCCTTGGTGGCGAATTTAGAAAGGTGAGCGCGCGGTGAAAAATATCTAGATCGCGTTTGAAATCAAGTCAAAAAACTCAGGGAAAAAAATTGTTCTTGAATTCGATAGCAATAACAAAAGTTTCAATCCTCTAAATATAAGAACTTTTTCCGCAACAGGAACGCGATATAAAACTACAGGGACAGTTAGATTGCGAACTAATGCAAGAAATGTAAGATTGAAAATATATATTGTTTTTTAAAAAAAATTTGAAAACAAAAATAGAACGGACTTCAAAATTGCTCTAAAAAGTGAAAAATAATTTTATTCTTCAAACACCATCGATAATGCTTTTAAACATAATTTTTGAAGTTGGCGCAAAAACAAAACGTAAAATCCAGTGTAACTATGCTTCGTTCATATTTTTTTCAGAAAAGCATCCAAAGTTACGAACGAAACATTTATATCGTTATTCAAATATGCTGTCATCAATGCATAATGTATGTGGTAGTGAAGAAACTGGGCCTGGTTAAATTTATATTTGTAGTTGAGTTATGGCTGTGAATGATTTTATCTATCGTTTTTGCGCCAACTTCAAAAATTATGTTTAAAAGCATTATCGATGGTGTTTAAAGAATAAAATTATTTTTCACTTTTTAGAGCAAATTTGAAGTCGGTTCTATTTTTTTTTTTTTTCAAATTTTTTTTTATTTTATTCTTTTTAATGTAAATGTAGGTATTTCAGAAATAGTAAGAAGTTATTGTAATATATTAGCATGTTTCGGCAACAAGACTTTTTATAATAGCGATTGGCAACAAGACTGCATTCCATGAATTAATACTTTTGAATATGCGGTTGTAACCAAATAAGTTGTAGCGTTATTAAATGTTTAGCTTTTTTTTATAAGCGATGTTATATTATTGTACATATAAAACAGTGGCGACGAGAGAAAAATAAATTCATCCATATTAACCTGTAAAAAATGAGTTTAATTGGTAACTTGAAAGAATTTGACCCATCAAAAGATGATTGGGCCGTTTACCATGAAATGTTGGAGCAGATGTTCATCGCCAACGGAATTACGGATGAGAAAAAGAAAGCCAGTATATTGCTGTGTTTAGTAGGGAAAGAGACTTATAAACTGTTACAAAATTTATGTGTACCCAAACAACTCAAAGATTTGGAATTCGATGAACTTGTTGAAAAATTAAGTGATCATGTAGCGCCAAAAAGATCGGTATTTGCTGAACGGTATAAGTTTCATCGAGCATCCCAACGTAAAAATGAAAATATCGCCAACTGGAGTGCAAAATTGAAAGAATTGGCAAAATATTGCATGCTTGAAGGCATTTTAGATGAAGTTTTAAGAGATCGTTTTATAGTTGGTCTCCGTATTGGCCCAATTTTAGACAGACTATTTTGTGAATCTGAAAATATTACTTTTCAAAAGTCAGTAGAGATCGCTACAACTATGGAGGCTGCCCGTTTACACTCAGCTGAAGTGAGAGAGGACATACCATCTAATGGGTTTCACAGAATTCAAGGTGTTGATGAAATTTCGAGAAAGTTCCACCAACATCGGGTACCTGAAAATAAATCCGAAACCAGAGTATGTGGTAATTCAAAACAAGCGAATATTCCTCGCAGTTTTTCTATAGTATTTTGTGCAGTTGTATTCGACATAGGAGCAACCTCAGCCCATTTGCTATGTGCGTCAATCAAAACCATATACTTTTTGCCATACAGCGGTCATAATCTCACACCTTGGGATTGGCCAAAGAAACCATGGGAATGAATTCATGTCGATTTTTTTGGACCTTTGTATGTAAAAAAGTACGTGGTTTTGATTGACGCACATAGCAAATGGGCTGAGGTTGCTTCTATGTCGAATACGACTGCACAAAATACTATAGAAAAACTGCGAGGAATATTCGCTTGTTTTGGATTACCACATACTCTGGTTTCGGATAATGGACCACCTTTTGATTCAGAAGAATTCAGGCAGTTTACATCAAATAATGGTGTAAAGCATATTCCTACTCCACCATATCACCCCCAGAGTAATGGTGCCGCAGAGAACTTAGTGAAAACTGTGAAAAGCTGGATTGTAAAAGCAGTCACTTCTAAATGTGAACGACAGAGCACTAATAAGTTTTCTGTTCAAGATATAATTCATAAATCCGTGTTTGATTATAGGAATACACCTCATACTACTACAGGCGAAACTCCTGCAAAATTGATGTTTGGCAGAGCTTTACGTACCCGATTAGATCTTTTAAGGCCTAGTTTAGAAGAACGAGTGAAAAACCACCAAACTGATCAAGGAATTACAGAGGAAAATCTAGGAAAGGTTTTGAGATTGGGGAAAACGTTATGGTCAGAAACTACCGTGATCGAAATGACAAATGGGTTGAAGCAGTGATACTTGATAAAATAGGTTGCAGTGTATATTTGTGCAAAATAAAAGAGACTGGTGTAGTATGGAAGAGGCATATTGATCAAATATGGAGCTGTCATAATGAGGATATGATCAAGTTAAAAGAATCGGAAGACGAAGACAATAATTATCGTAGTAATCATGATAGCAAAACGTTGGAATCACAAGAAATTTGGCCATACATCCCAGAAATAGACAGATCTAGAGAAGAAGCGAACAAAGGGCAGCTAGAAAAGAAGCGAACAAAGGGCAGCTAGAAAATGAAAATATTAGAACAGCAGAAGAAAACCCTAAAGAAAACAGTAAAGAAAATCAAAACGTGACATCTCAGGAAATCAACAACAATAGTGGTGCTTACAAGCATCCTCAGAGAATACGACATGCACCAGACAGACTGGGTTACTGACACATATTATACAAAAAAAAAATATATAGTACTTTTTTTTTGAATTTTTGAAGGGAGGAATAATGTAATATATTAGCATGTTTCAGCAACAAGACTTTTTATAATAGCGATTGGCAACAAGACTGCATTCCATGAATTAATACCTTTGAATATGGTTGTAACAAAATAAGTAGTAGCGTTATTAAATGTTTAGTTTTTTTATAAGCGATGTTACATTATTGTGCATATAAAACAGTTTCAAAGTTGATTAAAAAGACAAAATAGCCTATGGTATCGCCAAACAAGTAATTGCAGCAGCAAATAATCGCTAGAAGGATAAAAATACGCCACAATCACGTCCTGTAGCGTAAAAGGAGACTTAATGATGAAGAGGGGTTTTTTAATGGAGCTTTTCACTTAATTTAATGAATTCTTTTCGGATATTGCGGATTGTTTTACATTTTAACAGCTCATTTTAACTATTTGAAGAATTATTGAGCAATCACGATTGCTTATTGCTTTCATTTGAAAATTTTGATGTTCCTATGATTTTATTTTCCCCCCGCCACCCTCTGCAGCATCACCGTCGACCGGTTCCTCACGATGCTGCTCTTCTAGCGAAAGCCGTCTCCAGATTGCATCCATGTCTTACAAAAGTTTTTAAATTTGTGTGTTGTCTGGAATACAAACAAAAGTTTTCGTGCTTTTCGTTATCAATCACAAGACTAAACCCGAACTCAATTATAACAAAGAGAGTTAATAAAAACATGAAAAGTAGTGATTTTTAAACTTTAATTACTCCAACCCTTGGTAACCCCGGGGGGTTAAACTTTTACATACGTCCTCAATGGCCCCCCTAGAAAATGTATGGAAAAAATCTTTACCACAGATATTCGGGGAGCAATCACAAAACAGACGAAAGGTATGATATGGGGAATCAAAACGAGGAGGGAGGAGGAAAATGGTAAAAACACACACACACCAGTGATGCATAAGGAATTTGTGTGTGAAATTTCAGCTCGATCCTTTTTTTTTTCGTCTGGGTTATGTAGGCCTGTCGAAGAACACGAAAACATTTTTGAATAGCGAGATTCCAAATTTTATCCCCCCTCCCCCGAGAGTCTCCAGATTGAAATGTGATATTCGTCGTCGGGGGGCACAGGGGATTGAGTACACCAAGAATTAGCTTCGGGGGCTTTATGGGACAGATACAGAGGGGTGAAAAACATAACTTGTTCTGTCGTGTAGACTGTCCTTAGTCGCGTCTTCTTTAGTTTCTCTTGGCGGCGGATATTTGTTTTCCTTGGCGAGCGGGACGCTCCCGCGTCAGTTGATAATATGGTTGGCTACTTTTCAGCTTGGCGACGTTTATTGACGACAAAAACAATTTAAAAAAATCTAGCCGCAAAATGGGAACAGAAGCTGAAAAAGACAACCAAAACGCAACACACAAAAAAAAAAAAAAAAACTCTTGACGAAAAATATCGCCAAAAAGAGTGGCTCCAAAGCAGCGATTATATTGATAGTTTTCGTTTAGTAATTTGTGGTTTATGTGTCATTAAACCTGCGTAAAAACTACTTATCAGAAGAAACCATGTTTTTTTTTTTTTTTTTTTTTTTTTGTCTTTGTGTTCTTTTACAGAGATTGATTCGGCGTTTTACTCTGTAAGCCTTGAAACAGGACTAATAAATGAAAAGTAATATTTCAGAAAATATTTAATTTAAGTCATTAAAAGTAGAACAAATCCGCCAACGGAAAAAGAACAGTTCTCGAAAACTTAAGTTAAAATTCAAAATAAACCATCAAGTAAAAAAAAAGAGGTCATTAAGGGCAGTTACAACTTCATTTAAATTAAAATGTTATATAATAGTTTAAAATAAAACACTAAAAGCTTCGCTAGTTGTTGCCAATGGGGTTGCTTCCTTCAGCCAAAAGTACTACTTTTGGTCACTGAAATTGAAATAATAAGCAAAAAAAAAATTGAATTTTGACATTTTGCATTCAAATTATGTTTTTCGCAATCACGAGTGTGTGTATGTAGGCGTGTGTGTTTGTGTGTGGGGGTCTGTGTTTGTGTGTACGGGTTATGTGTATGTGTGCTGGCATAAGTGTGTGGGTAGTTGTGTGTATGAATGTGTGTGTGGGGGGGGTATGTGTATGTGCGGTGTAGGCATATGTGTTTGTGTCTGTGTGCAGGCATGAATGTGTGGGTAGTTGTGTGTATGTGTGGGTGTCTGTATGTATGCGTGTGTTTATGTGTTTGTGTATGTGTGTGCGTGTGTGTAGTTGTGTATGTATGCGCATGTGTGTAGGACATGGATGCAACCTGGAGACGGTTTTCGCTAGGGGAGCAGCATCGTGAGAAGCCCGTCGACGGTGATGCTGCGGAGGGTGGTTGTGAGAAAAATCAAAAAAACGTCAAAAACAGTCAAGTGAGAATAATAAGCAATCGTGATTGCTCAAAAAAAAAAAAAACATGGAGTGAATTCATTTTTCCAACGCTTGATTTTTAATTAATTTTTTAGAATGTCCGATTTTGAAAACAACGCATGGTCTTTATGACGTCACAAATGGGCTCATCTCCACTGGCGTGCTTTATGATCGCAACTTTGGCACATCTCCACTGGCGCACTGAATGCTTACGCTTGCTGTCTACCGCGTTTCCACGCTATGATAATCAAGAAGTGAATTACACGTTGCGCTTTACGCTTGCTACCAACCATATCTTTGCCAGTACACGTGAATAAAAATGCGAACTAAATATTGCGCTCTGTGCAAATGGCATCAGTGGATGGCGTTTCATCATTTGTGATGTCATGTGCAGAAACGCAAACAATGAAATTGCACCGTTTAAAATAACTTGCAAACATTAAACTTTGCCAATTGATTTTAAAAACTGGTTAAATCCTATGTTTTTAAACATGCTCCTTCAGAAAAACATACTTTTAAATTTCGGAAACGATCCCATTTCACCTAAGAGACCAAGTTTTCTTTTATCAACCCAACAGCGTGAATTTTGTTTGCTTTTGAAAGGTTTCTTTCTCATTCTCAATAAGTTGATTAGAAGTCCTCCCCCTTCATTACCATTTGCAGTGTTATGGTATCAATAGCGAGTATCGAATGTTTAACATTATATAGCTATTGTATAACATTATATAGCTATTGTATAACTTCATGTTTTTTGAAATCCTTAAATATTGTGAAAGCAGTGACAAAAGCGAAAATGTATCTGCCTTGAAATTTTATTACATTTTTGGCGAGTATCGCTATATACATATAAAATCATACAAGTAGAAAGCATTTAAGCCCTGAATGAATTTATCATTTGTTTGGTTAAAGGGGTGGAGAATTGAGCTATCAAGCAGAAGTTAACTCCCTTAAGCTCCTTTTAGCTCTGTTCATCATTTTCAAATACAAGGTACACTAAATGTCTTCAAGTTGGAATTCGTACAAGAAAACTCTCGGACTTATCATAGGCTGAATATTTTCGGGTTAATTTAAAGTCGTACTCACATCTAATAGATGGCAGCACTAAAGCAGAAATTAATTTTCTGTTGAAATTTACGGGTAAATTTAAAGTCTTACTCTCGTCCAACAGATGGCAGCACTAAAACTTTTTTTTGTAAACTTGATTAGGTAGGAAAAAGTATCAAGTTTTTTGCATTAAGTTGATTCTGTCTTTTCTCTCACACATCTCTTGTTTTTTTTTACTGAAGATACGATAGTTCGACTTAGTTGTATCAGTCAGAAATTGCATAGATTTGAGAGAATTTAGACTGCCTTGCCCATTCCTGTACCATCTCCCTGATAATATATAATTCTTTACTAATATATATATATATATATATATATATATATAAAATATACTAGCAGTACCCGCACGTCCCGTGCTAAGAATTTGAAGGAAGTCCGTTGAGTTAAAAAAAAATCCAGCCCCCCCCCCCCTCTGTTTTTACGCCAAGTTCGACGCCTACGGCGACTGTTTAAATAAATATGGCAGTGGTATTAACTAATCAAATCGAACTTTTTCGTATTTTCTAAACGGTTTGTTCTGCAGTTTAAAATTTTTCGTCAAATAAACAAAAAAGACACCAAACGGTATCTTTCAAATGTAAAATAATTCTTCAACTCTACTATTGTTTATCGATGGAAACGGAATCTGGGCCTCAAATTGGAGAAAGCACTTTATTATTTTCAGTATTTCATGGTTGCGCACTGTTGTGGAAGTGCGGTGATCGCTTGAGAGCAAATGCTAAATTCTGTGTCATTACACCGTGCAGTCTTTCATAGTGAAACAGCGCTAGCATACATCATTGTACTGGAGGGTTGTAACGTAACAAATTTCCGAAGTTTAAAGAGCTTGAACTCACTAATCACACTACATTGTAATGCATAAAAAGTTCAAGAAGCCAGCAGACGCGTGTTTCAGAACTGCTAAGAGCTACTTTTTCAAGGAAAAGATGTAAGCTTATGATGCTCTAACGTAAGTTTAAAATGTTGTACGCACTGAAAAAAGCTCCTTGCAATCAAGACCATAATTTCTGTGATCTGAGGGGGGAGGGGGGGGGGAGTTGCACTCCTACCTATTTCAGAAAGATAATCAAAATGCACATTTTTCTTTGAATTTTGTTTTTTCCTTTCAATATGTAGTGACAGGGGTAGGGTGCACCGAAAGAAATGAAAGTTAAAATCTTGATTTGCAATACCCCCAAAAAGAAAAGTTACGTATTGGTTAGTACAAAACAGATATTAAATATTATCCAACAACTCCTTGGGGGTTCTACCGAGGCTTAAATTTCTCCAAAAATAGAAAAAAAATGGCAAATTTTAAAATTCTTTTCATGAAAATTAAAATTTTTAATTTTCTTCTAATGCTATTCAAATGCTTCCCTTTAACACTCTTTTCACATATCTTTAAAGTTATTTGGGTTTTTTACAGTTTCTAATTCGTACGGAAGCCTTCAAATTTCGCGAAATTAACCAAAAATCGACTCGTTTGTAGCTTTTTTGCACATTACCATATTTCCAACGCCGGCTCTAGGAATTTTACGAGGTGGGACAAAACTTCAAACTGCCGCTCCCCCCCCCCCACACACACACCTCTATCCATCTTGCTTTAAATTTTTCTATCAAGTTGAATTTTCGAAGTTTTAATGAATTGTAAAGTGCGATATAGATTGGTTAAAAATTCGTTTTGTACTAAAAATGAACCATTTTTTTGCTAAAACGGAGGTTTTCCGTAACACAAATTGCAGTTGAAAACCATCTCTGTCTCACCTTTTTCAGAAAACGAGTTCTCGAGTTGAGATCGGTGCAGGAAGTAGTGGTCCTTCCTAGATCAGTAGTTTGGATACAAATGCTTGCTTTAAATCTTCCAGTTTTCGCTGCTATTGCTTTTTCACCTTAAGGGCACAGGCCGCCCTGTAAATCACAGCGTGTATATTCAGTCATTAAAAGTCGTGCCGTGGGCAACCTCCCGGCAGTTTTTCGAAATTTAAGTATTAAAAAGCGCAGTTTTAGATATATTTGACTTTTTTTTAAAAAGGTAGTTCTAGAGAGCCTCCCCCGGTAATGTTTCGAATTTAAATTTTCAAAACACAACTGTGCAATATATATTCGATTATATCAAGAAAAGAGAGGTCATGGGGAAATTTTTCAAGTTTGTAGTAAAAAGAAAAATAGTTTTAGACTATCTATAGACTGGGGGTCACCCTCCCCCCCCCCGATAATGTTTAAAAATTTAAACTCTAAGTGCGCAATTGTGAAGTATTTCCGATTCTGCTAGGAAAAAAAAAAGTCCGGAAGGACTTCTTTCGGAGTACTCTTCTGGAAGTTTTTCGAAATTGCAGTCCTGAATCTTCATGATTAGGCCATCTTCAAAGAAATTAGAGCAAAGGATGGGGTTCGAGAATGTTTCTCTAGAACTCTTTTAAACCCAAAGTTTTAAAAACTCACTTCCAAACCACTTTCGGGAACGTAAAAATAAGAGTTTCGAGTTTCCCACTCTTTCCTTTTTTGGCTACGTTCCTATCTTCATTTTTATTGATAAACATATTGTGGTAAAGCCTTCCCCCCCAATCTTTTTCCAAAACGAATTGTCTGCTTCGATTTTCCATAGTAAAATTTTCAATTTCCAGCCTAATATTTTATTTGCTAGAAGTACAAGCTTCTGTGACTCCAGAAAAAGAATTTTCAATATTTTAAGCCCTCAAACATTTTTCCTTTTGTGTCAAAACATTGTAAAAAAGTTTCATATGATTTGAACTACGGCAACCGGCGCTGACTTGCGTCTGAAAGTGTACACCAGCACTTGTGTAATGTGTATTAGGCCAATTTTTTTTTTTTTTTTAGAAACCCGAAATTTTACGTTAATAGAGCGTTTTCTTACAGCCTCACATTTCCCACAAAAATATTTACCCAAATTTTAAAAATGTTTAGGTATCCAGCAGGAGGCCTAAAATTTACAATTTTCTTCAGAAAATTGACTTTCCTATTTATTTCATTTAAAAATTACAAAATAGCAAGTTCAAAAATTATTAGAAAACCCATGTTCGAATGAACTTTTACAAATGAATTATAAAAACATAATGTTTTTAAAATGAAAATTTTTACTTAAACTTAAAAAAATCCATATTTTTAAGCACTATGTGGGAGACTAAATTATTGCATGAGAGCAAAAGTTTCTATTCAACGCTTATCACCAACTTTATTGCTTATAATTTTCAGCTTGATAATTTCTTAAAATTTACCTTACATTTTTTTAAAAATATGTAGAAAAAAAAAGACTTTTTTTTGAAGAAAATTACAAATTGTAGGCCTAGTGAGGGATACCTAAATATTTTTAATTTGGATAAATAATTTTATGGTACATGTCAGGCTACAGCTAAACGTTTTATGAACGTGAAATTTCAAGTTTATAAAGGAAGGTTTTTTTCAATTCGGCTAGCACGAAAGTGCTGGCTCACTTTTAGGCTCATGTCGGCGCGGTTGCCTTCGTTCATGTTATGTAAAACTCTTTTTACAGTTACTTTGGTATAAAAAGAAAAATATAAGAGTGTGAGACTTGAAAAATCTACTTTTATTTTTATGAGACACCCTACTGAGTGTTTATAACGATATTTTGAATCTCTGTTTCCAATTATTTTTTTTCCTATTTCAAATATATTTCTGCGATCCACGCATTTCCCCCCCCCCACTTATTAATGCTTTTCAGGACAATAAATTTCATCAAAAAATCACATATGTGAATATGTCTCAGCTATATTTATTTATCTTTTTTTAAAAAACTGAATTAATATTATGAACCATGGTTTCGTAAAATTACTGCTACCGGAGACAAGTCGTGCCCAATGTTAGTTTGGTTGCCGGTCCTTGCTTCCGTAATGCTAATTTTACTCTATGCGCACTACTTCAATTCCGATACTGGTGGATATATCCCCAGGCAATAATCATTGACGAGCGAAGCGAGCAGGGGGTGTTGACCCCTAGCTTCATAAAATAAATCATATGTCCTGTTTTGAATTTGGTCAATCCAAGTCAACAATCTTATACTTGCTAAGTCATGGATACCGGAACGCAATTTCGAATTTTTCCAAACGAGGTTTCGCATGGAGAAACAATTTTTACTCTCTATAAGCCGTTACGGGTAGAAAAGGGAGTCTTTTTAGGAGGAGCCCATAAAAATCTGCACGCAGACACACGATTTAATAAAATAAGCTTAGTTTTGTCTCCAAATTAAAAAAAAAATAAACTCCCTCTTTTTTTGCGCCCATGACATTGTTTATTCGTTGGCCTTGTAAGTGTGTGTTAAATTTGTGAAGGAAGGACTACTGTATGGTTTTAAGCAAGACATAAGGAAAATATATGTTTATTTTTTACTTTACCAAGACATCGTGCCGCCCCCTAAAATATGCCGCCATAGGTGATCGCACGGTGCCTACACCAGAAGCCAGTTGATCAACGAGGAAACAGTCCGCCATTTGTTGAATTTAATTTTACTAAGGCCGAATCTATCCGTTTCAGTCACACCAAAAGTGCCTACTTATCTCCCTCTGTAGCACCTAAAAGCGCCTGTGTAAAGAATCGTTTGCAGCACGCCGCCCCGTTTTACCAACTTCTTTTGAAAATATGCAGCTGTTTTGAAAATAAATGGCTCTATAAATCAATTTCAACTGTCAGCAAAACAAACGAGAAACCTCCTACACAATTTTTATCGTATCTGTTGAGAAAAATTTTCTTAGTTTACTTTTGCATTACTTTATTTTTTTCTCCAGTTTCAAATTTTCAATATTTAAAGGGGTCTGGTGGGGTAAAGTGGTCATTCGTCAAATAAATGGCTATAGCTTGGAAATAAATGTTCGAATGAATGTGAAAATTTTATTTTAGGATAGGGCAGTTAGAAATTACATTTTGAATACGAAATTTCACAACTGATAAAATTTTATTTGGTAAAATAAAATATTTTGTGCGAATATGAAAAATTTTAAAATCTAGACACCTCATTTAACTTGTTGGGAAATTTTGTTTGTTAGAATTATAAACATATTGACTGCACAGGAAGCTTCCTACATGTCTCAAGAATTCTTACTCATTAGCAGTTTGCTGAATCTATTTTGAATAATTTTTTAGAACAATTTAAGTAAGATGGGGTAAAGTGGTCATAATATTAGGCTTAGGCGAATATTGTTTTTCTAAAGTCACTTAATCTTTTAGAATGCGGCAGACATTAATGAAATATTAATTTCACTTAATATGTATTGTTTTTAAAGTAAAACGAGTTAATTATACGAGTATATGAGTATGTATATGCATAGACTTGTGTAGCCATGTATATATACGTATTCACATAAATGCACAAATAAACGCGTAGTATATGGGTATCTGCAAGTATTTTTTATCTATAAAGATGTACATTCGACTATATACACGTATATACAAGTTTATACTCGTATATATACGAACACTTATACTTGGAAATCCGTTTCAACCTGCAAGACTTTTATTTTCGCAACCTTTTGTTCTAGATGTATACTTCCAATTACAAAAATGTTCAAAATCAGATGCAGAGTTCAGGTATTGAAAGATTGAAGTAAAAATAAAAATATGTCAAAATATACAAAATTTAACTTTTTATACGGGCCCAGGTCCCCTAACTTATATTTAGGAAAATAATCTCCATTGACAAATAATTCCAACACAAAAAGTTTGAAATTAATACGACCAATATTCACCGAGATATGAAACGCAGCGTTTTCTGACTTACACCACTTTTCACTCGCCGTCAATAATACCTTTTTGGGGAAAATATAGCGGTTAACAAGGGTTTAAAATTGCAAGTGTGTATAGAGTGAGGTTTTTCAAATTTTTCCAGTTTTTGTTGTGTGATTTTGCGTATCATGGCATAACATTTACATAAAATTTTGAATCGCAATGAAAAATATAAATGCCTTGTTTTTCTTACTTTGACGACATGCCATTCTTCTGAAAGGGCGATAAGTTCTAATCTCATCTACTGTATGGTCCCTTAAAACTTGAAACTGGAATATCTCCTTGAGTTTTGGTCGCACAAATGTCAAGTTTTTTGTGTCAGTAATAGTTTTCAGTGGAGATTATTTCTGTAAATATTAGTTAGGGGACCTAGGGCCCGTATAAAAAGTTAAATTTTGTATTTTTTTGATTCATTTTTACTTCAAACTTTCAATACCTTAACTCTGCATCTGATTTTGAACATTTTTATAATTGGAAGTATACATCTAGGACTAACGGTTGCGAAAATAAAGATCTTTGCAAGTTAAAACGGAAACCCTGTATACTCAGGTAGACACGTAAATACGCGTACGTACTCAAAACTCAAGTAGGCACTTACACACAAGCATATGATATACATGTATACAGGGTGAGTTTAAACTCTTAGGAAAATTCTTAAAAGAAGTAAGAGGGAAGGAGAAGAAGCAAGAATCATGAGAAACATGATCAAAAACGCAACACAGACGCGCTACATGCATGCAAAGCCGGAAACTGAGGGATGCAAAACAGGTCACAAAGACAATTTTACACAACATTTTAGGTCTCAAGAAAGTTTCAAAGCGATTGATGAAATTTGTGGCCGGCTGCTGTAATACATGCGTCGCAATCACAAAGCACTCTCTGTTGCAATAATGAGACTTTTGAAAAACCTCCATCAGTCGCTGTGCCTTTGTTGCTAGGCGTGTATTAGAGCAACACTACAGGCAGTAACTTTTAACATCTTCCCTAAATATTTCTTAAATAGCTCATCATAATTCTTTGCTTCTTATCCTCCCCTCTTAAACTCCTTTGATTTTTGCCGCAGAGCATAGATTCACTCTGTAAGGATACATTTATATTAGGAGATATACCCGTGTATACATACATATACAGATATACACGTTAATGTAGGTATATACGTCTATACTGTTAGATAATCGTGTTTACACGTAAACATACGTTATACTCGTTGCTTCCATATGTACGTGAGTAGACATGTACAAACACGCACTGGATGTATCCACGAAATAACTCGTGTATATCCGTATATGTATGTGTACTTATATATGCGTATATACGTCTTCTATACACGCATATACTGAGGTATGCATATGCACGTGCCTCCACAAGTATATACTGAGGTATATACTTGTGGAGGCACGTGCATGAATGTATCTGACGTTTACATGTATCTAATCATATATGAACGTGAATACTCACGTCTACACGGCACGTACATACTCGTGTATACCCGCATATACTCGTGCATACACTTGTAACTACAAAAATAACCGAAATATACAAATATTACGATTATTTGTAACGGTTTTGCATCTATTTTTAACTATGACCACTTTACCCCATGCAATGACCACTTTCCCCCACCCCATGGAGTAAAGTGGTCATAAATACATAGGGAAATGAAAATGCTATAAAACTATTTAAATCAATATTTTTTTTCCTGAAATTCAATGTACCGTATTCTTCAATAATACAATGTAAAATAACAACAAAAAAAAAGTTGAAGTGTTTAAAGAATTTGTTGTATTTATTATAAAACTAAGTTGGAAACGTACGATTTTATGACCACTTTACCCCACCAGACCCTACTTTCCAGACTTTCTTGGAATAAGTTTTTCTTTTCTGCCGGTAGCACCACTCGAATTTGCCGCCCCCCTGAAGTTGCCGCCCGGGGCAAAAACCCCGGTTTACCCCCCCCCCCCCCCCCATAGATGCGGCTCTGCATATTTCTTTCTTTTTACCCCAGTTATTATATTTTTGCAATGAATGTGCACAGTGCAATTTTTAGTTGGAAAAGCTATTATATATTTTCACAGAAACAGTCCAGAACTTAGCACAAAAGGGGGGGGGGGGTGGCTGCATTTCGAGTTATATTCTTTTCTACCCATCCACCAAGTCACATTATTAAAATATTTACAATTACTACAATGATTTTAAATAGGTCTCTCTTTTTAAATCATGGTTTGAAGTTGGGCTTTGGACTCGCTTTTGACATTTATGATCGCGAGTTTAAGTTTCCTAATAAATCCACAACTTTTTCCAAAAACACTAACCTGTTTCATAACACTCTCCTCTTTCATAGTTCAGCTATTGAAATTTGGCCATTGTTGGTAAAGTTTTAACTATTTTTGAAAATCAACTGTTATTAAATTCGCCAGAACTCGATGACGGATATCGAAGTTTTAAAAACTGACTTAAAAGGTGATAAAAAGTATTTGATGCATATTGCAAAAAAGAAAATGTGGCCCCAAATTTGTTCCATGAACTTTCAGTCATCAGCGTTCTTTAACGTGTGCTAATGGAGTTATGGAGCTGTATTTTTTTAAGCGAAACTGCTGATGATTTGAAGATAATCGTAAGTTATATCTTAAAAATTATGCTTCGATTTGGTTTGAGAAAATAGAATTAAATAGATTAAAAATTACAAATATAAAAGAAAATAAGAATGTTTTGTCATTTCTGGAAAGTTGTATGCTTTCTAGAAATGAAAAAAATATCCTTTTTTTTACTAATCATTAAAACGGAGGAAAGTGAACACATTGACCAGTCATTTAACTTTTACAGTTCAAAGTTTTAAACCTTGATATTGGAGGAAAGAATTCTCTAAAAGTTACAGGAGCGTCTTCTGATTGATAATCTTGTACCTTGTTATGCCCTTTTATAATTCAACTTTTTTGCATTTTGGCTTTCATCCACAACCTAATAACAAATTCTCAAAATTGTTAAGTAGGTATTTCATTGAACCATCGGATCCACGAGGCTTAGAACATTAATCAGACTAAATAACTGTAGATTGCGTGTAATTTTCAACATGTGCACAGGTCCATGTTTCATGCATTTTTTGTTTTCTTTTTTAAAATATGTATTCTCGAATCGCATTGAAGCATGATTTTTTAAAGCAATAACTTATATGTATCTTCGTATCATTAGTAGTAGTTTAGTTTGAAAAAAATGCAACTCTATAACGCCATTAATACACATTAACTAACGCTAATATCTGAAAGGTCTTGGATTTTTGAAAGCAAGTTCAGGGTCATATTTTTTTTCTATATTACACTGGCAATATGCATAAAATACGTTTTTTCGCTTATTAAGTTAGTTTTTAAAACTACGATATTTTCAAAACGAATTCTGGCACAGTTAATAACAGTTAATTTTCCAAAAACAGTTAAAAATTTACCAATAATTGATTAAATGCTTTTCTTTAACAGTCTGGCTGTTGAAAGGGTATTCACGTAAGTTAGTGAGTCTATAGATTAGTATTTAAGGTATAGGCAAGATATGGATTTTATAAGGAAACTTAAACTTGCGACATCAATGCCAAAACAAAGTCCCAAGTCCAATTTTCGAGCCTTGATTCAAAAGTAAAGGATGTTAAAATCATATAGTTGTTGTAAATATGTGCACTTACATTGCAAAAATTAATAACTGGAATATAAAAGAAGAATATGTCAATGTGCAAAAAAAGGTATAGCAAAGTCAAATTTTGGTTCATTTTGTGAAATTACAAACTAAAAACTAAAAAGGATATAAAAAAATTCAAATTTCAAAGCTATATAAACACAGTGTTGAAGGAAATCATTTGAATAGTATTAGAATAAAAAAATTAAAATTTTAATGTTTATAAAAATTTTGAAAATTGACCATTTTTTCCCCACTTTTGGAGAAATTGAAACCTTGTTAGAACCCCCTTTAACTGGATACTATTTTATATCTGTTTTACACTAACCAATACGCAACTTTTGGGGGATATAACAAATTGAGATTCCAACTCTATTTTTTTTTTCGGGACACCCTACTGTACGTGTGTGCCAATTTGCAAAACTACATGTTTTTTTCACCCTTATTTTGGCTTTCTATTACTAGACTATAATTGCAGTTACGACTCAAATTTGGAAGAAATATTAAAAAACATGTTAAGAATAGTTCTTTTGCATTTTTATAAAGAAAATGTAACAAAATGGTTACTTTAATTGCTTTTTATTTTTGCAAAAAGGTACCTCGCAATGAATCAATCACCTGAGTCAATAAAGGGTATGTGTCGGAACAAATTAGAGACAAGCTGAGTTTTTGCTAGTTGTTTGTATCTAATTAGGGATTTTCTCCCAAAAGTCCTCACCCCCAGGCTTATATGGGTCATTCTCCAGAAAGTGTAACGTTTCAACAAAAATATTTTTCAATTTCGATTTTTTTTATTTTTTTATTTTTACATGAAAGTGTTACCTACTAAAAGTAACCATAAACAATTGCCCAGCTAAATTCCAATTACTTTACTCATAAATAAAAAAAATTAAAAATGCCTTGCTCACGGAACTAAAAAAAAAAAAAAAAACTTTGAATGTTTAAAAATCAAAGTCAATTTAATATCAAAGTGCGTGCTCATTTTTTGTGCAATTTTGTTAATTGTACAAAAGATGAGCTATTTTAATGATTTGTGTGAATTTAATTTTAAGTTCTCTTGATTAAAGTACGGTTTTATTTTTAGTTATCCTTTTAGTTCAAATGTGTGTTTAAAAATAGTGTAATAAGAAACATTTCCAAATTAGCAAATTTGAGAATATACTGGCAATTTTGGTGGAATGCCTAAAATTGATCTATTTCCCCTCCATCATTTATTTTCCCCTCAGAAATAATGAAATTGATAAGGTATATCGGAGGTGAGGAATTTTTCATTAATATAGGCCTAATGGTACATTTTTTTTGGAAATATTTTTTTCTTCGTTGATACAATCAACACATGTTAAGCATATGAAAACATGCTCACTTCTTTTATAACTTTAATTTACATCCCTGAAATTCAAGCTCACGGAGGTGAGAATTAACAATAACCACAATTAGTTTCTCAAACAAAGTCTATCTTCTTGTTTTTCGGCAAAAATCTCACAACTTCTTTATGACTGAAATGAAGCAAGGGGGCTTCCCTAGTGAATGGGGGGGGGGGAATTTGATGTCATTACTGCCATCTGCTGATGATAATTGGCATTTTGTGTTGAGGTAACGGAGGTGAGAATTTGTGACATAATTACTTATCCTACTGAAATGAACTAAAACACAATATTAAGAAATTAAATATACTGAAACAATTAGAATTTGAAACTTGTGAAAGATATAATTCATAAGTATATACTTTTAATTAAACAAGTTATTAAGCAACATAAACAGTCACATAAGGTGTGTGACATGCCAGGGAGGTGAGAATTCACATGTTGTGAACCGAAAATATATTTAAATAAAAATTATTAATAAAAAATTGTTGGTAAGTTTAGATAGATATATTTTCGATGAAATTAAAAAAGCATTGTTAAATGCATTGTTCCTAAAACTTTTTTTTGTGAAAGAGGCGTGTGACAGAAAAGTTACTTTTGAAGAGTGACCCATATAAGCTTGTGTTCAAAAACCTACAATTTTATATTTAAGGGGGCTGGGGGCGGGGGAAGCTCAAGGGGGAATGCGGGAACTTTTCGGAAAATACTCCCCTGCTTAGTTACTAACCAGTGGCAAAAATTCAGCTAGTTCCTAATTTGTTTCTTCATCTGGTCATTTTTGGCCCTTATTCATTGGGTATACTTCAGTTTTCGAGGCTTTCATGTCCTTAAATGGGCTTATTTCATCTTGAAGTTTTCTTGTAGTTGATAGCTCTCAATGTGAAATGTAACTGTAAGAAAAAAGCCAGATATTGCAATGGGACCGTTGCAAGTCTGAGTATGAAAGGTAAATACTGCTTATTTCCTTGAGCATTAGGACATCGGTCGGCAACCTTTCGCGACTCATTTTTTAACAGACACGATAATTTGTTTTTAAGAGTCAAATGTTAGTACATGCATCGCTAAAATTAAAGAAGAAATTTCATAGCGAATAGTACCTCGCTAGTACCTTGATATTAACATTATATTTTTTACACAGTCAACACTGAGTTATTTTTTTTTTAATTTGGACAAGTTCTTTTGGCTGGTATCTTCAATTTTCACGAAGAGTTTGGGATATGTTATTCATTCTATTGATAAGATAAAGGTAAGTTTATTTTTTCTTAAATCATATTTATTTGTCTTTGTGTAAAGGGCAAATTTTCCGATCGTGAATAGGGGGATTGGAAACCCCTAGAGCCATTTTTACTAGAGACGCACCGAGTAGCACTTTGGGCCGAGTACCGGGTACTCGGTTTTTACTACTCGACCGAGTACTGATTATGTTTTAAAATGAACCACTGACATAAACGTGAGGAATTTTGAACTCATTGAAATAGTAGTATAGAACTCCATATAATAGTTTTTAAAGCGAAATCCCAGCTAAAAATTGATGATGCATTGTGTAAAAGATGTTGTTAATTGGAATTAAAAATGAACAAAAAAGTAAAAGGCATGATTAATTAAATTGGAATTAACGCATTGTATCAATCTATTACTTTTGGTTCACCTATTTTTTGAGAGCAAATAAAAGAAAAACGTTAAAAGCACAAATGTGCAGGAACTCTGCAGACAAATGTTTCGGCGTTACAAGGAACGCCTTTTTCAATGAACAAAAGTAAGCTTATGGGTAATTCATATCATTTTCAGCGACAAAATGACTCCCCACGTGGACGAAAACATGTTGCTATTCAGGATAAGCGTCGTTTTAGAACATGAAGACAACTTAAAATGAAGAAATGAAGGGTTTTCTAATTATGCCTAGTAGGGGAATGTGAGGCAAAGTGAAAGAATGCAAAGTGAAAGCTAAGATGACTTAGATTTTTTACAATAAACAAATTGGAAATTTCAAAAAACCAATAATCCAACGTTATAAAGCACATATACATTTATTATACAAAAAAATATTTCTTTTCGTACTTTAATTTTCGAAACGAATTTCCAATTTAACGAATACATACCTTTGTGCTAACAATTCAAAAAGTCAGTAATCCAACGTTATAAAGCATATGTGCATCAAACTTTCAATGAAACATTATTTTTCATTCTTGTCAGTAATTTGGAGCTTTTATTCGGCGGTATTTTTTTCCTGACAGTACATGTGTAACTACATTGTTAAAATAATAATAGCTAGGTGGCGCTAAAACCTAGTAAATATTTCAGTTTTTCACTTTGCCCCGCTATTTCATTTCCCCCCTCATTCCCATACTTCGGATAACATTTACTACAGGCAGCTTTTTAAGGGCTTTCAAATGCTGCAAAACCGAAAAAATAGGACACTTTTTCGGTTAGATAGTTTGAAATTGATGCTTTTCCTCAAAATTGGAATCGACATCTTGGAACTCATCTTTTTCACAATAAAAAGTGCTCTCTGTTTTGTTCTGCATATTAAATACTTAATTATATACTATTATCAACGTGATGAGGAGCAGGATTTTCATTTTGTTCTATTCGTAACGCGTTTTTTAATCTGATTATTCCTAGCAGACAATTAAAGACCAAAAACAAATCTGCGAAACAATTTGCGTAGATTGTTGACCGTTGGTGAGATGGGGACGGATTGCCTAGTCTTCAAAACTGATTTTTTGTTCTTCCAAATAGGGTAGAAAACGACCTTATTTGGAAAAAATAAAAAATGTAAAAGTTTTTTTTTCTGACAGAGCATGCTTAAAACTAGACAATTTTTACCGTTTTTTAAAATAATTTGTCAAAGTTTTTTTTTAACCATTCCTTTTATCTGTGCACGGATTCAATTTTATTTTTTCCGCTTTTGTACATGAGATCGCAAGTGATGAATTGCCATTCACCGATGCCATTATCGCAGAGCACAGTATTTAATTCGCTTCTTTACTTACATGTACTGGCAACGATACAGTTGATAGCAAGCGAAGAGCGCAATGTGTTATTCGCTTTAAAATTATCATACCTGGAAACGCGGTAGACAGCAAGCCTAAGTGTTCAACTCACCAGTGGAAAAGCGCGCCAAAGTTCATCACTTGTGACGTCATAAAAACCACGCCTTATTTGAAAATTAGAACATTAAAAAAATTAAGCGTTTTGAAAGTAAAAGATTTTCCTCACTTCATTATTTTTTGCTCATTCTATCAACTTCAGTGACTAAAAGTAGTACTTTTGACTAATTGAAACAACCTCGTTATGGAAGATTCATTCACTGATCGGACTTTTCTATTTTCCAGTGTTTGGGTGAATTTGTTTCTGCCTAAACAAGAGAATAATAAGCAGGCAATTAGATGGGCTATTGAAAGGTTTTTATTCAACTAAAGCAATAGAGTATTTAATTTTAAGATATTTTTCGTTGTCAGAGTTCGAAAAATCATCATCAGTTCTCTCCATGAGCTCTTTTTCGTGGAGGATTGATTTCGTCATAGAATGGATTTTCGAAGTAGTTATCTTCACATTAGGTGTCTCTTTTTTGGATAAACGTATATAAAACTGTAGGATGAAGTCTTATTTTTATGAAGAGCATTTGCTTTGCAGTTCTTCTGAACACTTGGTTTGCTTGGCGTTAGTTTCGACTTTGCTAAAGACATCATCCCTTCTTCTTCATGTTCATACTCGGAACACGAGAATTTGATGAATCTTCTTCTGCAACAAATTTTAATCATTCCACAATCAGCATCTTCAACCTCGAAACATTCTGACGATTCTTCTGGAACAAATTTTGAAAATGGTGCGTTGCGGAAGATTAGTTGCAGAAGCAAATGCAAAATGTTTTTCAGTCAAATCCGAGATTGAACTTGGCGCCTGTGGTTTTGAGGATGATCCACTCTTGTCATCAGTTTTCCCTATTGTGATTTTTTATAACCAAGTTTTGTGCAGATATTGCATTGCCAGCATTTTAAGAGGTACCAGACCTAGATGACTTTGCTTTGTAATTGCTGTCTCTTACTTTTCGTTTTCAAGTTTAGTATACTTTCAGATGAATTGACCCATTCAATTTCACATCATCAGAGACCGAAAAGTCATTACGCTGTGATTTATTTTTTCCTGAAAGGTTTAGTTTCGTCGCAGGATGAACTTTCAAAGCAGTTATCTTCCCAGTAGGCTTTTTTTTTTTTTTGAGGAAGCGACTTTAAGACTAGGAACTAGCAAATTTTGATACTGCAAAAGATTTTGATAGTTGTATGGCCAAAAATTTACTTGCAGCATTGGAAGCAAAAGAGTTTTCACCTAGTTCCAAAATCTAAAAGTAGAAAGTTAATTTTTTTTTTTTTTGGAAAGCGTTCAAATGTGCTATGGAAGTCATTCCAGATTCTTCATGATCAGACTGGAGATACTTATTTTTCAACAGCATTTCTCACTATCGATTTTTTTTATTATCAGCTATGGTTTTCATCATGCATTGTCAGAAGCTAGATAGATGGTTTTCTTATCTTGTAGATTGGTCGCTATTTCTTTTTAAGACTAGGAACCAGCAAATTTAGATGCTGCAAAAGATTTTGATAGTTTGGCCAAAAGTTTACTTGCAGCAGTGAAAACGAAAGGAGTATTCTGGTTCCAAATTCTAAAAAGAAAAAAAAAGATTGTTAGCTATACATGTAAGTTGATGCACACTATTATTTGATTACACTGAAATAATCAGGGGCACAGAGTAATGATTTTTTTTTAAACTTTTTTTTTTACACAAAGTGTAGAATTCAAAAAAAATATTTCTTTATACACACCCTGTTACAAAACAATTTTTGCACCCAGAAGGAAAACAAACTATCGACCCGAACTATAACACGTATGCGGTCTATAGCAAACGATTACATATTCAAAACAAAAGATATGACACGGCAAATTTTAAAAAACCGTGAATATTAAACTCTCCTACGCCATCTACAAGTCAAAACAAGTCGTGGAAGGGAGTATAGGTCACCTATGACCTCTCCGGAGAATCAAATCATCATATTTACAGAACAACAGCTGTTCAACCAGTATCCTGGTATAACAGCAGTTACCTTTGAAGCATGACCCATGTAGGCTCCTATTGCGAGAGCGCTGGTGATCTAGAAGGGAATACTTTATTTCATTAAAGGTATTATTAGGAGATTTACGCGATATGTGGACCACAGCTCTCTTGCTGATAAAGGACAGCATCAAAAAGTCGTTCAAGTAACTCTGAACTTCCATAGTTCGACTACAGATCTTCTAGACTAGAACGACTAGAGATCTTCGTTCGACCCAACAAATCGTTCCTCAATCTATCACAGCTTTTAGAATCAATATCTGCCTCTCGATAACAAATACCGGATCGGACCACTGGCCTGGCCGCCTCCACACGCGTGTGAGTAGAGCTTGAGTACTGAAACTGAGTTGGTATTCATCGTCGAAGAACACACGCCTCTTGCGAGTTATAATCTAGCTTTCCTAGGGGAGCGAAAATCCCGTCGACGCTACCTATAATGCGGGTTTAGTAAGAGGTACAGCAATGGTGATAAATCTTCAGCAAAACCGTTCTACTACCCTATTATTGCTCTCACCGAGGGAGTGAACGTACAAATCTAACAACTGATGGTAATTCCACCGGTTACCTCTCAAAGGTCGTCCTCATTGAGCAGAGTTGAAATAGAGGGAGTAACGACTTTCATTCGTGAAACCAAGACTCCAAGTCACGTGATAAGATTGTAAAGCAAATCATTGGAGGAAATCAGGTTTCGCTGGTTTCACGCAAAACGTCTCAACCATTCGTCGCTGCTGAGTCACGTGACTTGGGATCTTCGGGTCAGCTTCTGCCAAGCCAATGACTGGACTTGCGTCCTCCATTTTAATTTCCGCTCTAAGGTCATCCCAGTCACAACAGCGTCCATGCAGGTCGACAGATTCGTTTCAGTACCCCAACAGCAATCAGCCTTTTATTATGACGCAGCTGCGCATCTCGTATGAGCATAATGTGCCTACATTTCTGTCACGAAACTTAAATCCTTTAAACATCTCTAACCAGACTACATTCCTTCCGAGTTTGGAGCTCAATTTCTTCTTGGTGCACACTTTTTTTGTAACAGAGTGTATGAATATTTTGTATCAATGACTTTTACCATAAGACATACCATATAGTTCTGATTATCACCACTTTTTATTTTTCTTAAAAAGGCTTTTAATTTTGTGTATGGAAAAATGGAGGACTTTATAAAGCTACAATATAAAATTTTCCACGGGGCATTAGTTTGATAACAGTAACTGATATAACGAATAGTGATTTATTCTCATACCGAATATTCGATCGCCAAAGATGAATTAAAAGAGTTGTTTACCCTACACTACATTCTTTTACGTCTGCTAAATAATCGATGTTTGATAAGAACTCAAAATAGAGGGTGCGTGTACTCATGTACGAGCGTTAGAAGCAATATTTCTCATATGAATAGCTTTTTAGACATATATCCTACACATATAAAAACTATGGTAAACACAGAATTGAACTTGAAGCAGTGAAATGCTTGTATTGGCGTCTGGGATCAGAAATTTCATAAAAGCCTTTGAACGTGTAAAAGTGGGGTTCTTAATAAAGAACAAACATAACCATAGTGCCGATGCAAATAACTGTTTTACAGAGATTTATTCTCCAAGTATCAACAATTTCCGTATGTTTGAGTAGATACCTAGCGAACTATCCCCAATAGCACCAACGTTAATCCGGGCTCAAAAAATAATTTTTTCGTGTCTGGGTTGGCGTTTCGAGTTCGCCAAACTTCAATTTGGTGATATTTCGTCAAGTTGGCACAAAACTTCTACAAGAAAAATCTTGGCAATCTATCACCAAGTGGTCACCAAGTTGTGCTATCACTCGAGTCCGCATTGAAATGAACAGCGCTTAGCCACAAAAAGGTGTAAGAGACCTTTTTGGAACATCTAATCACTACCGAACGGGAATGTGCACAACTAAACCCCACTTAGTGTCTACATACAAAGTTAACCTTCTATGGCTTATCGTTTTTTGAGCTATGTGAAATAAAAGGTTGGGTCAAAATAGGTTTGGCCGAAAAAATCGAATTTTTTCAGAGCACTCAGCCTTAGTGCGGAAAATTTGTGACTCACTAACACTAATTACTATGAAAAATTTCATGACTCTAAAGTTAATGTCTTCTGCACTTGCAAGAGACTTGAATTTTTAAGGTTTCTAGAAAAACATCAAAAGAAAAATTATACAAAATAAAACTTCAAGCCTGTGAGTGAAATATTCTGCTCTGGCAAGGGACCTTTTTGAGAATTTTACATAAAATTGAATTTTACGTAACTTAAATTTTGAGAGTTTAACATAAAATTCCCTACATACGAGTCACAAATTACAAAGTAGCAACATACCTAATACACAGCAATACTTCGAATTTTTAATCACATCGACGAAATTAGTCCACTCTTTGAACCAGATCCGTCATTTAAAATTTTAGGGGGAAGGGGTCAAAGCCCCCCCCCCCATGAAACACTGAAGTTTTTATATATAAGTGCGCGTGGTTTTGTGATTTTCTGATAAAATTGCATTGAGTTCACGCCCTTTATGCCCCCCCCCCTCGGAATAATTCGAAATAACAGCCCTCTGTCTTTAATTTTGTAAACTTTTAAAACAAATTATTATGCTAAGATTCCAATCTCTGCGTAAATTTATTCTGCTTTGGCAAGAGGTCTAAATTTCAAAGGAAAAAAAATTAATCGTGTGGCTGTGTGATGAAGTGGGTAGAGCTTCAAAATTTATAAGGTCTTTAATTAAAATATAATTGCAGGTAAGGATAAGTTCGATCAAAAATCAATGTTGTTATATCGTTAAAAAAATTTCCTGGGATATATGCAAAAAATTAGAACTGCATTTAGGATATAGATTTCCATTGATCGAAAAAAAATTTTAAAATGACTTGAAAGAAATGATAATATAAATAACTTGAAAGGAAGGCTTAAAAGATTGGAAAAAAAAATGTTGTTGCATTTTTGCTAATGTGTTTTTTACTTCCTTTTACAAAAAGGAAGTATTGTATTCGCAAAAAATTGTTCACTCAAAACTCGACCTTAATTTCTATTTTGCTCGCCCGCAAATAAATGTTGATTTTTTTTTTCGACCCGACTACATGTGCATATGTACCTAAGAACATATAGACGCCCGAAATATACATTTTGATGATTCCCGAGTTAATTAAGAGTTTTCTCGTGACGTCTGTATGTACGCATGTATTTGCGTATGTACAGATGTGCGTAAGTATGTCGCATAACTCAAGAACGGTATGTCCTACAAAGTTGAAATTCAGTTCGTAGACCTAAAGTGGGATCTAGTTGTACACCTTTATTTTGGTTGCATTCGGGTGTTTCTAAAGGGGCCTTTTGCACCTTTTTCGGGGGAAATCATTGGTAATTTTGATGCAAACTCAAGTGGTATGATAACTTGGCAGACACTTGGCGATGCATCGCCAGTCTTTTAGTCGCCAAGTTTTGTAGCCAACTTGGCGACAAATTTGGCGATTTTTTATTTCTTTTTTTAAAAATCTGGTTACAGTTTGACCACTGTTGGTGAAATTTAGAGAACTTATTATTGAATCACATTAAAATTGCCAATAATGGGGGGGGGGGGGATAGGTGTAAAAGGAAGTGATGTGATGCATACACACATCAGTTTTTTTTAATACATGTCAATAGAGAGACCTCGTGTGTCTTTTATTGATCATTCAAGGGTGGAATCTTGTCATATGAAACTCTATAGCTGTGGTAATTGTGTGTTAATGTTTTGACATTTGCTTTGTGTGATTTATTTAAAAAGCAATGGCCCCTGCATTGGTCACTGCGTTGCTGTTTCAATATCGCGTTGAGAACTACGATGGTGTTTATAAACAATACTTTCAGTATAAATAAAATGCTCACCTTAACTCAATAAAGATAGGCACGCTTTTTAAAGTGGGTCGCATCCACTTAGTGACCTTCAATTAGATCACTTCAGAAATCTGAAGATTTTTTTGAGAATCCCCTTTTTGTTTTTAGGGGCTGGAAGTTCCCACACTCCGTTTTGGTCCACCCAGGGTTGGAGGGGGAAGCGTTTGGAAACGCTTTTAGCTTTTTTCGGCCATTTGGTTTTTTTGACGATTTTCTTGCGCCTTTTTTCGGCAAAAATGTCAAATTCCAATTCAATTTCTTCGTCCGTAAACCCGTTGTAGTAGCGGAAAATATATTCATGAATTTCCGAGATGTCCATGATTGCTGAAAAGAAAATGCGTGTTACTGAAAATATATAACAGTGTGGGAAACACCGAGTTCAGAAACACAGAATAATTTTAATGTTTGTATATTATAAAAAATCATGTATTTATTTTCACTTCCTCTTCGTTTATCGCTGTGTCAAGTGCGCCAAATAAGGTCAACCTAACTCATTAAAGCTCTCGAATAAGTAAAACTCGATTGTCAATGGAAAACTGCACACATATCCGCCGTGTTACCGTAGAGGCACACATACGGCCATAACTTCACGGTGAACTTGATTTGTTAGAACTAAGAAAAAAAAAATTTTAATAATTTGAATTCAGATATTCCCCTTTTCTCTAGATGAATTGCGAGATAATTTGGAAATTGCATACAGCACTTCATTTTCGTAGAGGAACTGGGAATGGTAAATTTTACTTGATGACCCTCTTTTTTAAAACTGAAATCATATTTTCTTTTATCTCAGAGAAACTAGGGTAAGCATGGACACAACGACATATTTTTTTCCATTAGTTGGAAGCACTAGCAAAGTAAAAAAAAAAAAAAATATTTGTCGTTAAACTAAAACATATAAAACTACTAGAAATAAATATATGCCTAAGTGCGGAGAAGTAGATGGAAATCAAAAACGTTTTGACGCACAAAATTGGCAGATTACTGCAGACACGTGTTTCGGGGTTACAGAGAACCCCTTTTCATAATGCAAAATAATGATCTTTTGGATGTAAACAACATCCGGTAAAAGACAAGAGAATGAACAACATGCAGTTTAAATACCAAAATAGCTAATGAACAAAACAAACAACACAAAAAGGAACTCAGAGCCGAAATATATTACACGATTCATTTTGAAAAAACGCCAATAAGCAATATTTTTTTTTAATTCCATGAGATAAGTTTTGTCAACAAGATAAAGCCAGCAATTGTGAGAGTTTTGGAGAAATTTATAATTAAAGGGCATTTTCTCGAAATGAATCAAGCAATAAATTTTGGCTTTGAGTTGAATTTTTTGATATTTGTTTTGTTAATTTGCCACTTTTGCTATTTAATTTGTCTGCTGTTCCTTCTCGTTGCTTTTGCCGGATGTCTTTACATCCAAAAGCTGACTATTTTGTATTGAAAAAGGGATTCCCTGTAACCCCGAAACACGTGCCTGCAGTAATCTGCTAATTTTGTGCGTCAAAACGTTGTTAATTGCCATATTAAACCACATTTGAATAAATTCAAAAGCACTATTGGAACTCCGTGTTTAGAAATGAGCAAGATCAGTCGTCCCACCCGGGGTACTGTTAAGTTCTTATTTTTTGTTTTTTCTCACACCTAGGCAGTTATTGCCTAGGGGTGCATATATTAGTTAATAGTAATTACTTTATCAACAATTTAGTTTTAAGTGTTTCACATTAGTGATTTAAGATATTTTAAACATTTGCTATTGACTATGATCAGAAAGTTACAGTGAGATTTACAGTCCTATGCATCTGATTCCACTTATGTTCATTAAAAATATTTTGTTAATTTTGCTGCTTATAATTTAGAGTAATTTTTCTGGCTAAAAGTAATAAACCATTGCTATCATGAATTCAAAACTTATATTATGCAATAGTATCCGTTTTGCTTCCTTTTATTTTATAATTTATTACCAACCAGGAGTACGTATAAATATGCGTACAAGAGGAAAATTTCATACGGTAAAATGCAGATACGCTGATACTACTGCATTATACTCTGTTTTTCCTGTTGAACATTAAGAAGCTATACCAAAGTGCTATGTTGTTTTACCTTAGTAGAAATAGTTTTCAAATATCAAAAAATAAATCATAAAACTCTCACTGAGATTAATACGCTGCAACAAGCTTCGATTTTTTTCTCAAAATGACTTCACAACACAAGGCAATGCGCTGTTAGGACAACAATACGTTCTTTATTGTTGCAAATGACAAAGAAATTCTGCTTCGAAACAATATTTTGCAACACACAAACGTTCTTGGAGGCTTTAACACCATCCAACAATGGATGTCATTTCGTCTGCTTTATATTGTTAGAAAAATAGCTTTTCTTTAAATTTAAAACATTGGAATTTTAACGTGCCAATTTATTTCTCTTGCTAGTTATATAATCTGTTTAGAAATTATACGACCGCACTGCTTGAGAATTTTTCAAATGCATAAAGGATTTAATTATAGCAGAAACGCATGAAATGCGACACTATAACAAAACTATTTTGATCAGGTTTCAATAATTTTGAAAAATGCAAGAAATGATTAAGTTGCAAAAATTTTAGAAAGAAATGAAAAATAAAGTTTCGCTTTTACTTGTCCTCTGTTTTTTTTTTTTTTTTTTTGAGACACCTAAACCCTTTATTAGTTTTGTTTAGCAGTGGGCGTATTCCCTTTTCATTTTCAGCATTACATCAGTGGTGGTTAATTGTTTGTTATACACAGTTACCTTGAGCTCTGAAGAGTCAAACATCGGAAGAACACCATCCATACAGGGCCCGATTGAAACATCGAGGGGCCCTCGGCCAAATCCTTTTTTTGGGGCCCCTGTATTCAAACTGTATTACTTTAGCCGTTGGTTGAACCAATTTTAGCCATAGACTAAAGTAATTTCAACAGTTTAGGGGCCCCTAGGCCACAGCCTAGTTGGCCTATTAAGTATTTAGACTCTATATCCATATCGAAACGCAGCGGAATTCTAAGCCAAGTTCTCGCATATCACTTGCGAAGTTTAGAAGATTAGGAGATGTGTGTGCGCGAAACTAGTGGTAGAACACGGCTTAGAATTCAGCTATGACATGGATGGTGTTCTGCCGATGTTTTTGATCCTTCAGGCTTGTATTTTTGATTTCCGTTACGTTTTTAATTTAAAAATCACACGATAACAACACAAGTTAAAACTGGGTACTCCTACTAATGGATAAAGAGGGTGATTACTGCCTCCATTATCAGGCAACACTAATATGGTTTTTACGTCATCAAACGTCATCAAACATAGACTTAAAGTGCTTATTAGTCCTTCAACTTCGAAACGTTTCCGAAGGACTTCGTAGTGTGTGACGTTTAAAATTGCGTTTTTAAAACTTCAATGCGAAGAAGTGTCCTGAGAATAGTCCCTGAACCGTGTAACTTCTCTTAACGGCATTAACATCAACCTGATTTGCCTTTTTAGGACTTCAGTTGAAAAAAGCTTTTAAAGGAGGACCTCAGAACAGCCGCCCTTTACATAGTTGTAATTTTAAAAGATATTCTAAAACTGTGTCATTAAGATAACAATTTAGAAAAAAATACCGACGGAGTAGCGACCGCTTCCTTCTACATACCGTTTTCAATGATAGCATAAAATGAAACGTTTTAATCTTCGAATTCGAAAATTGTTCCGGGAGCGTACCCTCCTTCTCCTACCCTTTCTTCCGTTTCCAAATGTACCCCAAAATTGATATCAGTTTCAAAACTGTTACCCCACCCAAGAATCCATGTTTCTACCACAGGCAAAGTTGAGAACAGTTTTCCCACAAGTGGCATTTCGATAAAGTTTCACGCTAAGGACAGATCTTATCCCCCGTTTGGTTCCAGAGTCGTTCAAAAGGAAAACGCTGTAAGATCTGTTTGAGCTGTATGTGGCATAGTAAATAAATAACACTAGTTGCGCACAACGCAGGCAAAATCTCTCCTACAAAAACTGTTTATAAATCTTAATCGAAATCTTGAAATGAAGAATTCTTCGAGAATTCTGAGATGATACCGATTAAATTTAGAATAAGTTTCATCGCATCATTAAAGTAGGAGAACGTGGGGCAAAGTGAAATGGTGAAATGTTTACTCTGCTTTTAGCGCTTGGGGTACAGTGAGGAAAAGTTTTTCGTTTCTTTATTTTATACTTTCTTAAGGTAGGCGAACACTCTAAATATTTTTTTCTTCAATATTTAATGCACCTTTTTAAAACTTTATACGATTATTAAATATGACATAAATATAACATTTTGACTACTTATTTGTTAAAAAAAAAAATCGATATGTTTTTCTTAATAAAAAGCCATATTTTTAGCAAAAAACTACCATTACCTTAACATTTCCAGTGCATTCACTTTTTCATTATTTTTAAAACTTTTTGTGTCTATCTCTTCGTGAGGTACCAGGGAGTGATATGACCCTCCAATTTAGAAATAGTTAACTAAAAACAGGTTTTATGGGTAAATTCGTGAAAATTTCCCACGAAAAACTTGTTTTTTGCCGTCTAAGTTTAATTGATCATTATTTAAAAAACCACATATCGCATGTCCATTAACTTTTTGGGGTTTATATCACAGTAATGTGTTCAATTACCATGTTTGCAGTTTCAAATCTTTACAATTAATATAGTTTTTTCGATAGAGTTGTTGGCATAAATAAAAACTTGACAACGTGGTTATGAGAAAATCGAGAAAGAAAAAGTAAATTTCTGTTATTAGCAGTGTAATTGAGTTTAGTAAGTTTCTTCTAGTTTTCTCAATAATTCACAGATTTAAAAAACAATTGCGGATTTAGTTTGTATACTTAAGCTGCATTACAAACCCAATTATGAAATTTTTCTCATGGAATCAAGAATTCCAAATTTCTTGAATTTTATATTTTTTGTCTCGTGTCCCACCCTCCTCTAATATTTTGCGGAAAGTCAAAAAAAAAAAAAAAAAAAAAAAAAAAAAAAAAATATTATAACAGGATACAGTTCCTGTTATTAACATTAAAAATATTTATTGAGACTTTCTAATACTCATTGAAGTAGTTATTTAGTTAATGCTAAGCTTATTTGCATTTTAAATAGTTTGTACAATTAGTCAAGGACATGTAGGGCAAAGCAAATGGGGCAGAGTGATATAGTTTATTTTATTTTACTCACCCAATCATTTACTAAATTACTTACGTGTTCATTTATTAGTTAATTCATTTGGATTCCTTCGTTTAATAATTCACTTATTCATTCATTCGCTTATTTTCTTTTTCATTCGCTCTTTTACTCACTCATTTATTTTTATTCATACATTAATTATGTTTTTATTTAATTATTCGCTCATTGTTTCAGTATCTGTGCGCTTAATCATTCAACCTTTCATTTACAGTTAGATTTGATCAAAAATATTGTTTATGTTTGAATTAAAAGTATTTCATTAGATAAACATTATATTTTTCACTTTGCCCCATGGAAAAAGATTAAAATGTTCCACTCTTTTTTTTTTCTTTTTTGAAGGCATAAATTTACGGCCAAAAATGAAAAATAAAGTTTCAGTGCATGTTTGATTAAAAAATATACAGTGTTCTTTCTTTATGTACTGTAATTTTCAAAACAAATTTCCCATTTGTTCATTTCGAAAAAACTCACATTTTAAACTTTGCCCCACTTTCCCCTACTTTGGTTACCTTGGAGTTGGCTAGCTATGAATGCACACATTTTTTTTTCTTAAATTTGCTTTTCTTTACTAATAATAAAACTGAAAGTCTTTCTATCCGGTTCTCTGTCTGTCAGGATCTCTGTGACGCGCATAACGCCTATACCGTTCTGCCGATTTCCATGAAATTTGACACAAAGTTAGTTTATAGCATGGGGTGTGCACCTCGAAGCGATTTTTCAAAAATTCGATTTTGTTCTTTTTCTATTCCAATTTTAAGAACTTTTCACTGATTGAATTATCACAACGTGGGCGAGTAAATTACCAAATGATCATAATATAGAACCGTAACATGGGCAAGCATAGCAAATTGGCGGGAAATTCATCATCCGTTATTTGTAAATATAAAGGCGAATCAAATGACCTTTAAATTTTCTACTACGGGCAAAGCCCTGCGGGTAGCACTAGTAACAAATATGTGTGTGGCTCAAACTTCTTAAAATGTATTTTTCTTTCAAATAAACTTTTGTTCGAACACACGCCTTTCTTTAAATATAGTTAGTTCTGCAATGATTTTAAATAGGGAAAACCTTTTTGGGTTAAAGTAACTCAAACGCAAGGGTAACATTGGCCCAAGTAAAAAACAGCTATAAAGGGTAATAATACTTAAAAATAAAATGACCACTATTCAAAAATTAAATTAAAAGAACTCTACATGAGTAAAAAATGTTTACGCAGCTTGGAAATATGAACATGGCCATATTGGGATACAATCCACCGTTCAAGGGTTATCAAATCACAGGAAAAATGACGGTATAGAGCGGCAATTTTCTTGTTTGAATTCGTCACTTAAATAAAATAGGCATTCTAGAACAATTAACAACTTTTTTTACTTGTAAACTACATTGAGCCATGAAGAAACACAATTTACTACGATAATAGGGGTGATCATATATCCTCTACCAGGACAGGACTACTTGAACATTTTCAATTGTAATCAATCGAAGTCGGTTTGGAAAAAAAAAAGAAAAACAACAGAATTCTAATGTATCGCATTTAGTTCCTTCCCTTTCTTCTAATCAAAGCTTCTCAAACTGTGCCCCGCTGACCGACTCGTCAGCTTTCGGGGGTTCGTTTAAATTTTCGAAGAAAAAGAAAGATTGAAAAGCATTTGATGACATTTAAATAATCCGTTTAATTTGAAACCCAGGTTTCTTCCCTTCGAAAAAAGGAGTTGTCGTTCATAGGCGCCCATATGCAAAATTTTAAGGGAGGAGGGCGCAGATATTTTCTCTATAGCTTAGCAAGCTATTTTCCCCATAGAAACCGATTTCAGTACAGATTAGAATCATTAAAATTTGACATTTTTAATAACTTATTCATTAATGGCTGGAGAAGAAAGGTTTTTACATTTTTACAAAGAAAAAAGTACTAAAAGCAAGGGAGTTCTAATTTCTAACGAGAGAGCTTGAGCCCCACTCGCCGCCCCCCCTAACCCCCATAGGGGCGCCTATGTTGACGCTTAAGCACCACTTCCGACATCTTGAGATATATGACAGTGCCGCAAGGTCATGCGAGAGCCGTCTCTGCTTCGACAGCACTAGGCAGCTTCTCACCTTTCTTTATTATTATTATTACTGATAATAAAGCTGAATGTCCCTCTGTCCGGATCTCTGCCTGTCAGGATCTCTGTGATGCGCATAGCGCCAAGACCGTTCGGCCGATTTTCATGAAATTTGGCACAAAGTTAGTTTGTAGCATGGGGGTGTGCACCTCGAAGCGATTTTTCGAAAATTCGATGTGGTTCTTTTTCTATTCCAATTCTTTACGAAACTATCATAACGTGGAACCGTAACATGGGTACAAGCCAATTGGCGAGAAAATTCACCATACATTATTTGTAAATATACAGGCGAACCAAAAGACCTTTCAATTTTTCTATTACGGGCAAAGCCGTGCGGGTACCACTAGTTTTATGAATATAACTGCTTGAAAGGCAAAACAACAAACTGCACTTTAAAATCTACTTTCCAGGATACTTATCCCCAGTTTTTGCTTTCTCTATAAAACAAAAAACACAGAGGGAACCACTCGTTGTAAAAGCATAACGTGTTCTTACATTTTCCACTACCTAGCTATTCCTATCTGGATTTTAAAACTAATGCAGCAGCTAAAACTATCAAAGCTGTGTAGATGTTGAACCTGATATATGGATCCAGTACTTCCCATACATTCAAAATTCTATTCCGAAACTTAATCCATGTGTAACCTACTGATATCTGTCTGTTCAATTCGACTTTTTTTGCTCCAGAATATGTAAGCGAAGTTAAGCATTGTAAATTACCTATCTTGTGCTTTTCGTTTCTAAAGAGGGATGATCCCCAGTAGTTAGTACTAGTTTATTTAATTCAGGTCAATTAACTAGAAACTACAAGTATTAATACACTCTGATGAAAGGGATGCGCACTAGGGATGTGTCGTTCATGAATAAACGAGTCTAAAAGAACGAATCCTTAAAATGAACAGATCCGTTCGTTCACTTAAAAAATGAACGACTGTTCTTTTGAACGGTGAGCAGTTAAGAACATTATATTCATACACTTGCGATAAAATTTCATTTAAAAAAAACATTAATATTGATTGAGAGTTATAAAATTTTAACTTCCTTTTCCTCGGTGCAGTACAATATATTAGTTCTAACCATTTTACTTTCTGCTTTATTCATTACTTATCTTCAATCGTTGCAGTTCATTTGCAATTTTCCAATGTATCCATTAGTAATGTTTTGTGTAAATTGTTTGGGCTACTAACAAAATGTTTGAACATTCCACTTCCCGTCCCACACACCTGCTAAACTCCTCCTCATGCTATCTGTCGCCAAAATTATTTTTAAAAACACCTTTTATCACTTTTCTGGAAGATCTTTTCAACTACCATCTAAATTAATGTTGCTTTATTGTACAATAATTTTGAAGCTCCTTAATATTTTTTGGAGGGTCTTTTTTTACCCTGCTGCGCGTGCGCGACGCAAAGGAGAGTAATGTGTTTATGAGTCTATGTATGTATGTTTGTTCCTATGTGGCGTTGTAGAGGCTAAACGCCTTGGCCAATTTTAATAATTCTTACGTCAATCGATTTGTCTTAACCATGGGAGTGTTACTGAACACGTGACATTAATCAGAATTCACCGTATTAACAACCAGTAGGAATATTGTCAGTTCTGGATCGTGTATCACGCTACCTGCGTGCGACAAATGCAGGTAGCCTTTTCACTCTACCTGAATCTGTCGTTCACGTCTACTAATTCGATTTTCATCTCTAACATGTTGCTTCTTTTTTGAGCAATCACGATTGCTTCTTGTTCTCATTTGACTGTTTTGATGTCCTATCATTTTATTTTCCCACCGCCACCCTCCGCACCATCACCGTCGACCGGCTCCTTACGATGCTGCTCCTATAGCAAAAGCCGTCTCCAGGTTGCATCCAGTCCTACACACACGCGCATACATACGCAACTGCACACATACACAAACACACACATATATACAGACACCTGCACATATACACACACAAAAACATACACACACACATACAACTACCCACACATTCATGCCTGCGCACAGACACAAACACATATGCCTACACACATACACATACCCCCCCCCCTCACACACACATTCATACACACAACTACCCACACACTTATGCCAGCACACAAACACAACACACACGCAAACACATATGCCTACACACACATACACATACCCCGCCCCCACAAACACATATACCCCCACACACACACAAACACACCCTACATACACACACACACTCGTGATTGCGAAAAACATAATTTGAATTCAAGATGTCGAAATTCAAATTAATTTTTTTATTTATTTATTTATTTTGTTTTTTTGTCGTGGTTCAGAGGACTGAGTTTTGCGACGTGTACTGTTTTGGCGAGCTGTTTTAGTTTTAAGAGAAAGATTTGACTGACAGGGGGCGGGGATTTTTCCGCGCTGTTAATACAGCTGCGGTGGACTTAAGTTCGCGTATTTTTGTTAAAGGTCAAGCACATATAGCTTTAAGCTGAGTAAGGTCCCTAGAGGGACTAATAATCAGTAGTTTAGACCACCGGAAGTTACTTAATAATCCTCACGATATAAACCTTTTCAATAAATCGACAAAATTGCGAAATTTGCTGTCTTATGATCATAATATCTAAGTCAATGAAAATTAACTAAAAAGGGTAAAATAAAAAATAATTAATAAATAAAAACAAAAAACCCGACTGCGTAAAAACCCAAAAAATTAAAAAGAAGAAAATATAAGCCCAGTAGTTTAGAATGTTATTAAGTATTACTGAATAACTGCTCCATTGAAATAGGTTTATAATCGATACACACATAAGACAAATCATAAATACAAAATCAGAATAGAAGGATCAACAGTCGGGGCCCATTTAAATTTTACGGGGTTCCTTGACGGGTCAAAAAGGAATGGGCCCCGACTGTTGATCCTTCTATTCTGATTTTGTATTTATGATTTGTCTTATGTGTGTATCGATTATAAACCTATTTCAATGGAGCAGTTATTCAGTAATACATAATAAAATTCCATACTAATTTACTTATATTTTCTTTTTAGTTTTTTTGGTTTTTACGCAGTTGGGTTTTTTTGTTTTTATTTTTATTTTTAATTTAGGTCATCCGGTACTCTGGCTGAGCTACCGATATATCTGTTGTTACCTTTTTCGTTATACAAGGTTTATTGGTTAAATTTAAAAGTATACATGGGGGATACTGGGGGTACTTGATCCCCACTTTAGTTTATTTTTTCTCTCTGCAGCATATTATCAGTTTCTTAAAAAAAAAGTGTAAATAATGGTAATTTTGTCTTCTATCCGACAGTATTTTTTGCAGTTGAAATTAAGCGGACAGTTTTTGTAAAATAATTTTTTAATATTTTCATAAAGGGAGCCTGTAAAAAATAAAAATATTTCGTAATTTTTTTCAAAAATGGTAATGTGAACAGAAAAAAAAGCATTGTTTTAAAATCCACCAGGAAATTTATAAAAAACAATGTACACAACTTTAATGAACTTAAGATGCTTTTGATCAGTTACTTGTTCTCCAATACAGGTGTGAACAATATATTTCATTAATAAAACTAATAATTAAAAGAAATAGCCTAGTGAAGCTAAAATTACAACAAATAATAAAATAAATTACGATGATAAGTACAAAAATGAACTTATTTGCTTCTTGTCTTGCAATAAAAAAAATTAAGTTTTATCAATTGAGTTAATTAAAAAAAAGAGAGCAGAAAAATGTAAGTATCAGTATGCTTATGAGAAAGAAAAGAAAGAAACGCATATGTTTCCAAAACCTGAGGAGTCAAATGCAAAAAATTCGATTTTTGTCATTCTTAAAAATCCGCTAACTCGACCGGACGTGGCAATTTAACGCACCGCATTCATTCTCATCTTCTATACTTCTGTCTATTTTTCTGGAAAAATAGATTAAGCATATTGTTACAAATTCTGTAGATAGTAATTATTTTTGTGATTAATTTGTCGCAATCTAGCTAAATTTGGCGTTTATCAAATTATCTTTCATCTAAAATTATTGTAGTAACGTAACCTGTAAATAGTTTCTTGTAATGAATATACAGCCCCCGTACATTCGACTGAAGTATACGGTCCCTTCATTTCTGAATGATAAAATTTGTGAATGGAAAATAAATAAAATAACGGTCTACGATTTTCGAGAAGCATTTGGAATCTTGTGGAATATTTGAGAGTTATCTTTCGGTGTGTATAAAAAGCCGTTACGCATGATAAAAAGGGAGTTTTGATTGAGAATTTGTACTGAGAGTGTATTAGCTCTGTTGATTGCGAGGCATTTCGCTGTGTTGTTTTACGTATTTGGATGTAAATACGTGTGTAACCGTTGAGTTTACGGTGTTGATTGATATTTGCTTAATTGCTGATGATTCATTTAGCAGTTGTTACCGATCTTTCCTGTACATAGTGTAAATAAATTTCCTGTGTTTCCCTCAAGAACTGTTTCTTCATTTCAAGAAAGTGGAAGTCGCACCGGATCCGTTACAATATATTTTTTCACTTTTAAAAAACTTATCTCAAACTCTGTAAAATCTAACTTTGCATTCTTTTTGACCTAAAAATTGGTAACTCTCTTTTTCGTTTTAACTATACCGAAATCATTTTTTTTTCATTCAAACAAAGATTTGACTTCTAATTCAACTTTTTCAAACTCGATTGGATGATCAGAGCACATTTCATTTATAGAGTTAGTTTATGTTTAGATGTTTGAGGTGTTATGAGTAAAAAAAAAGAGATTAGTTACAAGTGTGAAATAATATTTTAATCATTTAGTAGAGTTACTGCAGTCATTATTTAGATGTATCACTTTACTGTGATAAAATTCACTATGTTAGCATGGTTTTGCCATACTTAAAATTAAAGTCAACTAAGTAAGCTACAGTTATTGTGTGTTCATTGTGTTTATATTGTCTTAGGGATACTTGATCCCTGTGATCATAAACACACTTGTTCTATTATTAACAATTAGTGGCAGTTTACAGAAATTGTGTCTTAATTATTAAAGACTGTCTATGCTTTAAAATTACATTTTGCTATTTGTTTTTAAAGCTTTGTTTAATAGACAATGTAAAGGTCAGAAGGCTTTCCTTAGACAAAGTTTCCCTTGACACATTCAGACACTCATTTCCTATTCCTATTCAGAGTCACAACTGACTGCAACTGTATTTATGTCGAGGACTGCATACTAAGTGCCTTGCCTCCATTATTTTATATACCGATAGATGGCAGCACCATCACCGGATCGAACAGTTAATGAGAATTTAGAACTAGACCAGGAGCTAATAGCTACCTGGTGCTAGCACCCCCAGAGGTATCGTTTCACTTGGAGGCCATTGAGACCACGAGCCTATTTAACGTCGCCCAGTCCCCTTTAATGACGACGGTGGGTCTTCGACCATCGAGGTTCGAACCCAGGACCCTCCGGCCCCGAATCCGACACTCTACCGATCGGGCTACCACGGCCCGACACTCATTTCTTGAGCTAAAACGAAGTGGCTGAAAAGCACTAAGTGTTGCCAGTTTTTATGTGCAAGTTTAACTTTAACATTGTCGCCAGGTTTCAAAACTCTACTGAATGCTTTTGGTACATTTATGGCTGAGGGATCATGTATCCCTAGGGATCAAGTATCCCCAGTCTACAGTGCAGTAGCAGGAAAAAAATAATAACTTAATTTTTTTGACATGCTGAAATGGAACCTGTGATTTTTGGAATTGAAAACATATCGCTCGTTTGGAAGAACAGTGCCCCAATATGAAATTTTTCATATTCTTTTTTTTTTTTTTTTTTGCTTAAAGTGCTTTAGGATAACGGCACCAGTAACAGACATGCTTAAGACATCGCTCTCAGGTTAACTCAATTTTCTGGTCCTTTTAATGTATTTAGACTTTTTAAAACAATTTTTCTCTCATGTAACGACATCTCATGTAACTTTTGACTGCTTCTAGATCCTCTGAATGAGTCATTTCTATTTTTATTTGCCCAATTTAGAAGAAAGTTCCGAACCCCAGTAACAGACACCGAAAAATCTGATGATACCCAGTAACAGACAGGCTAAAAGGATGAGTAACAGACAGGATGAGCAATAGACAAAATTCCATTTTTCTCTTAAAAATTTTAAAACGTTCTTTGTTTCTAGTACAAATTCAAATGAACAATAATTGAGTGACTAGCCAACTAAAAAATTTTCATCACACACACACAAAAAAAAAAGGAATTTGTCATTTTAAATTCAAGTTATGTTTTTCGCAATCACTAGCGTGTGTGTGTATGTATTTAGGCGTGTGTGTGTGTATGTAGGCGTGTGTGTCTTTGTGTAAGCGTTTGCGTGTGTGTATGTAAGCACGCGTTTGTGTGTGTATATGTATGCGACAGTGTGTAGGAATTCATGTGTGTATGTACGCGTGTGTGTGTGTAGGGTATGGACGTAGCCTGGAGACGGTTTTCGCAAGAGGAGCAGCATCGGGAGGAGCCGGTCGACGGTGATGGTGCGGAGGGTGCTGGCGGGAAAATAAAATCGTAGGAACGTCATTAAAAGGTCAAATGAAAACAATAAGCAATTCATGATTGCTCAACTGAATTCAGCCTTTGAGTTTTTAGCCATGGATGAAACACCAAATTCAAAAATTCAATTCAAAAATTCAAATTATGTCTTGCTTGTCATCCACCCTCAATCCGACTTTTCTAATCCCCAACCATATACTGAACTTAATGCTATCTGGGATTCTTACGTATTTATGGATCACTGTTGGTGGTAGAAGATGCCCCGCAGCGATTGCAGTGAATAAAACTGTGACACATTCTTTTTCATCATTGTTCACAACTTGGTATACATTTTTGTCACCTTTCATTGAGTAACAGACATGGATAAAACTCACATTAGAAGTGATTGTACGTGGAAAACGATGAGAAAACTTAAGAGCATAGTTCAAACATTAAAAATACCTCCAGCATGCACTCATGTCGATATTTTACAGTGCAAAATGATGGTTGAAAACACTCACCTTCTTAACTTAAACAGCTAGCTGCAGCATGAAACACCAGCTAACCTCGAGGTAGCTATTCATAACCTTCCACTACTGCCTTGTAAATACATGCTGACTCATGAAATTCACTAACAATATTTTGCAGAACGAGACATTATTTTAAGGGAAAAAGTAAAATAAAACAAAAAAATGTGAAATAATGAGCAATAAGAAAACTATGTGGCAGCAAACGCAAAAATTGTTTTCGTTTTGATTTGGTTTGTATGTTTTTGTTTCGTAGCAGACCATTAGAGGCCGAATAGATGCTTCTTCTTTGCTCATTGACTAATATTGGAAATATATCTCTGCCCATGCTCGTCATTCGCAATGAAAACGATTTTTTATGCTTTAATAGGTGACATTTTGTGAGGTTTAATGCTTTGTTGAGAATAAATTTACAACGATGCCTCAAAAGTATCCTCCCCCCCCCCCCCTTTTCACACCTAGAAGCCTGTCCCGTATTTACTGTTCTTAAATCTGGCAACCCTGGCACTAGGTGTCTGCACCGTATTCGTTGGCCACAGCAACATCAGTTTAACCCGCCTAAAATTCTTACTATTTAAATCCAAACTTATGACTGTCGGTTACTGGTGCCGTCACCCTAAATGCTGCTGAATTCCTTAAACATTAGGACAGAGGTCGGCAAACTTTCGCGACTCATTTTTTGACAAGTACGATAATTTTGTTTTTAAGAGTCAAATGTTAGTACATGCATGCATCGCTAAAATTAAAGAAGTAATTTCGTTGCGAATATCTCTCCTTGATATTAGCAGTACATTTTTTACACACGCCACAATGAGTTTTTTTTTTTTTTTTTTTAAGGTGGAGCATTTCTCTTGGTTGGCATCTTCAATTTTCACAAAGACTTCGGGATATGTTAGGCATTCTATGTATGATAAGAAAAAGGTAAGTTTGTTTTTTCTCAAATCATATTTATTTGTCCTTGTGTGAAGGAAAAAATTTCCGATCGTAAATAGGGAGAAGCAGTCAATCATATCGTTTTATTTTACGACAATGGAATTTGAAATGGATTTTGAGTTAACTTATTGTTGACTCTTTTACAATTTGGTAATCGATTCTACTTCAATTTATTTGTTTTGTTATCTACAATTCAATGGAGTTTTCAGTGTTTTATTTAGTTGGCGAACTATTTTAGTCGAGATTTTAACTTTATTTAATGAATTCTTTGTTTAAATACGGTATTAATTACATTTTAACGGCATATTTCAAATTATTTAGCGAATATATATATATATATATATATATATATATATATATATATATATATATATATATATATATATATATATATATATATATATATATATATATATATAATAGAACGTCTTGTTTAATATCCTGTTTTGTTTCAAAGCCAATTAAAAAGAAAAAATAGCGTATGGTATCGCTAAACAAGTAATGACAGCAGCAAATAGCAAATAATCGCTAGAAGGATAAAAATATGCCACATCTCGTACCTGTAGCGGAAAAGTAATCTTAATGATGAAAAGGGTTTTTTTGATGGAGCTTTTCACTTAATTTAATGATTTCTTTTCAGATATGGCAGATCGTTTTACAATTTTAACTGCTTATTTTAACTATTTGGCGAATTATTTTTCATTTTAATGGAACTCTTAACCTTCTTTACTATTTTGATTTGTTTAAAGGCTCATTAAAACGACGAAAAAACATATGGTTCCTTCAAACAAGTAATGGTGGGAATGAATAAAACACAAATAATCGCCAAAAGAAAAAAAAATACGCCTTAGAAGCGGAAAAATATCGAAGTAATCCTTCTATACAGATCCTTATTTGTAGCATAAAAGTTTCAACTTTCAAATATCATGAACTTGGAGGTAGTCTGTAACCTCTTATTTTTGTTTAGATGAAAAAGTTTTTAAATTTGTGTGTTGTCTGGAATACAAACAGAAGTTCTCGTGCTTTTCGTTATCAAACACAAGACTAAACACGAACTGAATTATAACAAAGAGAGTTAATAAAAACATGAAAAATAGTGATTTTTCAAACTTCAATTACTCCAACAATTGATGGCCCCGGGGGGTTAAACCTTTGCATACGTCCTCAATGGCCCCCTAGAAAATGTATGTAAAAAATCTTTACCACAGACATTCGGGGAGCAATCACAAAACCCACGGAAGGTATGATATGGGGGATCAAAACGAGGAAAGAGGGGGGAAATGGTAAAAAAAAAAGTAATTTGAATTTTGACCTCTTGAATTTAAATTGTGTTTTTCGCAATCACAAGTGTGTGTAGGCATGTGTGTTTATGTGTGTGTGGGGGTGTGTGTGTTTGTGTGTAGGGGGTATGTGTATGTGTGTGTAGGTATGTGTGTTTGTGTCTGTGTGTAGGCATGAGTGTGTGGGTAGTTGTGTGTATGAGTGTTTGTGTGTGGTGGGGAATGTGTATGTGTGTAGGCGTATGTGTTTGTGTCTGTGTGCAGGCATGAGTCTGATGAGTGTGTGGGTAGTTGTGTGTCGGTGTGTGTGTATGTGTAGATGTCTTTATGTGTAGGTGTCTGTGTGTATGCGTGTGTCTGTATGTATGCTTTTAAGTGTGTGTATGTGTTTGTCTATGTGTGTGCTGGTGTATGTATTTGTGTGTGCGTGTGTGTGTATTTGTGTATGTATCCGCGTGTGTGTAGGATATGGACGCAACCTGGAGATGACTTTCGCTAGAGGACAGCATCGTGAGGAGTCGGTCGACGGTGATGCTGCAGAGTGTGCTGGCGGGAAAATAAAATGTTCAGCTCGATCCATTTTTTCGTCTGGGTTATATAGGCCTGTCGAAGAACACGAAAACATTTTTAAATAGCGAGACTCTAACTTCAATTCCCCCCCCCCCTTTAGTTTTTCTTCGCGACGGATATTTGTTTTCCTTCAGGAGCGGGACGCTCCTGCGTCACTTGATAATATAGTTGGCTAGTTTTCACCTTGGCGACGTTTATTGACGACAAAAACAATTGAAAAAAACTAGTCGTAAAATGGGAACAGGTGCTGAAAAAGACAACGAAAACGCAACACAACAAACACTTGACGAGACTTGACGAAAAATGTCGCCAAAAAAAGTGGCTCCAACAAAGCGATTATATTGATAGTTTTCGTTTAGTAATTTGTGGTTTATGTGTCATCAAACCTACGTAGAAACTACTTATCAGATGAAACCATGTATTTATTTATTCATTTTTTTTTTTGTCTTTGTGTTCTTTTACAGAGATAGATTCGGCGTTTTACTCTGCAAGCCTTGAAACAAGACTAATAAATGAAAAGTAATATTTCAGAAAATATTTAATTTAAGCCATTAAAAGTAGAACCAATCCGCCAAAGGAAAAAGAACAGTTCTCGAAAACTGAAGTAAAAATTGAAAATAAACCATCAAGTAAATAAAAGAGGTCATTAAGTGCAGTTACAACTTCATTTTAAATAAAATGTTATCTAATAGTTAAAAAAAAAAACACTAAAAGCTTTGCTAGTTGTTGCCAATGGGGTTGCTTCCTTCAGCCAAAAGTACTACTTTTGGTCACTGAAATCGATAGAAGAAGCAAAAAAAAAAAAAAAAAACATGGAGTGAACTCATTTTTCCAACGCTTGATTTTTAATTAATTTTTTAGAATGTCCGATTTTGAAAACAAGGCGTGGTCTTTATGACGCCACAAATGGGCTCATTTCCACTGGCGTGCTTTGTGAGCAGAACTTTGGCACATCTCCACTGGCGCCCTGTATGCTTACGCTTGCTGTCTACCGCGTTTCCACGTTATGATAATCAAGAAGTGAATTGCATGTTGCGTTTTACGCTTGTCATCAACCATATCTTTGCCAGTACACGTGAGTAAAAATGCGAATTAAATATTGCGCTCTGTGCAAATGGCATCAGTGGATGGCGTTTCATCTTTTGTGATGTCATGTGCAGAAACGTAAACAATGAAATTGCACCGTTAAAAATAATTGTTGCAAATATTAAACTTTGTCATCTGATTTTAAAAACTGGTTAAATCCTATGTTTTTAAACATGCTCCTTCAGAAAAAATACTTTTAAATTTCCTAAACGATCCCATTTCACCTAAGTGACCAAGTTTTCTTTAATCCACCCAACCGGGTGAATTCTGTTTGCTTTTGAAAGGTTTCTTTCTCATTCTCAATTGATTAGATGTATCTTCCCCCCCCCCCCACCTCCATTACCATTTGTAGTGTTATGGTATCAATAGCGAGTATCGAATGTTTAACATTATACAGATCGTTTAACATTATATAGCTATTGTATAACTTCATGTTTTTTGAAATCCTTAAATATTATGAAAGCAGCGACAAAAGCGTAAATGTATCTGCCTTGAAATTTTACCACATTTATGACGAGTATCGCTACTATTCATATAAAGCCATACAAATAGAATTTAAACCGCGATTGAATTTTTTAATGGGTTGGTTGAGGGGATAGGGAATTGAGCTGTCAAATCATAAGTTAACTCCCTTATGCTCCTCCTAACTCTGCTCATCATTTTCAAATACAAGGTCACTAAATGTCATCAAGATTGGAATTCGTACAAGAAAACTATCGGATTGATCATTGGTTGAGAATTTGCGGCTGAATTTAGAGTCATACTCACATCTAATAGATGGCAGCACTAAAACAGAAATTAATTTTTTGTTGAAATTCTCGGGTAATTTTAAAGTCTTACTCACATCCAACAGATGGCAGCACTAAAACAAATTTTTTTTGCGATAATTTTTTTGCGAAAAATACTGAAAAGAAATGACTGTATTAAAAAAAAAAACAATAATAATAAAAACCGAAAAAAACCTAATGAGACTACTTCTGTTGTATATTTATCTCCCTGGCAGAGCGCAACTCATCGCTTTCGGACAGCATAAGCTGAACGAATAAAACTTTTAAATCCCGAATTAAAGGGAAAATATCGACTTCGTTCATAACACACGGCACCACTTGAGTACGTATTCAAGTACGTAACCATTCAAGTACGTATACCAGTTTTAAATCGTTATCGCTGTCAGTCCTGACGGAACAAAATTGAAACTGAAACTTCCGATATTCCTGTTATCGCCAGACAGTTTCTATACATGTACAGACATAGTGTTTTCGTGTAAGTTCTACGCATAAGCAAAATCGGAGTTGAAATGATTATACGAATGCAAATTCTAGCTTGCACGGACATAGGTTTCTTTGTGAAAGTTGTAAAGCATTTACGTACTTGAGGTTTTTCGACGAATAAAACGTAGGTTGTGGAATTGGGGTAGCATATATTAGGATTTGCGGTCTGTGCGAAACATCGATTGTCGTAGAAAACCGAGAATAAACTTGCATTTCTGTACTTGTATCGTTTTTGCAAATTATGTAAAGGAAGAAAATTTTAATGTGCAGATGATTTAAATATAAATGCTACCCCTCCCTCCTCGAAAGTTTACATGGCGCCTTCCCCCCCCCCCCCCATAAAAAATATTATTCCCCAAATAATGAGGTCTGTTTTACAAAGACTTGAAAATTTTCAAGCACCCTTTGTAAAATTTCAGCAATTTGGTCTGTGTTTGTGACCTATGGCTTTTCTCTGGTGCAGATACTTATGTAATAGGCTTTGCAGTCCCCCTCCCCCGTCCCAAAAAGGGTTAAATTTAACGACCTAAATATATCGATATAGCGGAAATATCGATATTTTTAGAGCGATATATTGCGGTATTAAAATTCTGATATCGCCCTGCCCTAGTACATACTCTTTGGCGTCAAAAAATTTAACGGTTTTAGGAATCATTGCCAACAAAGAGTCCATGTAATTGAAATTTTTCTGCAAGTTTGGCGACCTTCAGGGTTAACTAGATAGTTATACTAGATTAATAGGTTATCGTGAGAGCCAGAAGTAGAAGATATTGCTAGACATGTGTACAGTGTCTTTTAAGTTTAAATTAAACTGAGTCATCTCCCTTCTTGAATATGTTGAAACGACAGGCATGCTTTGGTCTTTTAACGAAGTTAGTCAGTAATTATTGATCTGGAAATAGAAAAACGCTTTGCAACTTTTTTTTTGGCAATTTTATTGTTTTTAATATGGCGGTGGTAACACTGCCGTGGGCAGGTACAGGGCAGAAAGTGCAAACTTTTCATTTTTTACATTTTTGTCATCTGTTGTTCGTTAGCTTTATTGTACAAGTTCGCTTATTTGGCTTTCGCTGAAAAAAGGAGCGAAAAACCTTCCAATTCCAGCATTTTCCTAATCCAAAACGCGTTTTGTCTAATGTCTCGATAACTCGTTTATGCAGATATTGCCGTTTACCTGCACACGGCAGAATAACACTTCGAACCATGTTCCTCCTATTGTACGCATGATGATGAAGTAATTGTTTTAGAGCCAAACAGTCTCTTGTACCAACTGGATGGATTGATTTCTAAGAGAATATTCAAAAATTTTAATGGGTATGGGAGTTTGGGCGAAAAGAAGTCTATGTACGCTATTGTGTCGGTGTATTTTTTCTGCCGAAACAAGAGAATAATCAGGCAATAAAATGGGTTATTGAAATTTTTTATTCTATTGAAACAAAACGGTTTTTAAATTACATCATGTTTTTCATTATCAGAGTCCAAAAAATCATCACAACTTGAAACGCTGCAAGTTCGTTTTTGTGGAGAATTTGATTTCGTCATGGCATAAATTTTTGTAAGTGTTATCTTCCCAGTAGGTTTTTTTTTATTGAGGAACTGAATTCTGTCAACTCTGAGTATGAAAGGTAAATGCTGCTGATTTCCTTAAGCATTAGGACATCGGTCGGCAACCTTTCTCGACTCATTTTTTAACAGTCACGATAATTTGTTTTTAAGGGTCAAATGTTAGTACATGCATCGTTAAAATTATAGAAGAAATTTCATAGCGAATAGTATCTCTCCTTGATATTAACAGTATCTTTTTTACACAGTCAACACTGAGTTATTTTTTTTAAAGGTGGACAAGTTCTTTTGGCTGGTATCTTCAATTTTCACAAAGACTTCGGGATATGTTAGTCATTATATGATAAGATAAAGGTAAGTTTATTTTTTCTTAAATCATATTTATTTGTCCTTGTGTAAAGGGCAAATTTTCCGATAGTGAATAGGGGGATTGGGAACGCTTAGAGCCATTTTTACTAGAGATGCACCGAGTTGTACTTTGGGCCGAATACCGGGTACTCGGCTTTTACTTCTCTGCCGAGTACCGAGTATGTTTTAAAATGAACCACTGACATAAACGTGAGGAATTTTGAACTCATTGGAGTAGCAGTATTGACTTCCATAATAATTTTTAAAGCGAAATCCCAGCTAAAATTTATTTATGAATTATGTAAAAAATGTTGTTTATTGGAATTAAAAATGAACAAGAAAGTAAAAGGCATGATTAATTAAGTTGGAATTGACGAATTGTATCAATCCTATTACTTTTGGTCCAACTATTTTTTGAGAGCAAATAAAAGAAAAACGTTAAAAGCACAAATGTGCAGGAACTCTGCAGACAAATGTTTCGGCGTTACAAGGAACGCCCTTTTCAATGAACAAAAGTAAGCTTATGGGTAATTCTTATCATTTTAGCGACAAAATGACTTCCTAAGTGGACGAAAACATGTCGTTATTCAGGATAAGCGTCGTTTTAGAACATGAAGACAACTTAAAATGAAGAAATGAATGGTTTTCTAATTTTGCCTAGTAGGGGAATATGAGGCAAAGTGAAAGAACGCAAAGTGAAAGCTAAAATGACTTAGCTTTTTTACAACAAAACAAACTGGAAATTTGTTTCGAAAATTACAGTACGAAAAGAAATATTTTTTTATATAGTAAAACTTTCATTGAAACATTATTTTTTATTCTTGTCAGTAATTTGGAGCCTTTATTCGGCGTTTTTTTTTTTTTTTTTTGCTGACACTACATGTGCAACTTCATTGTTAAAATAGTAATAGCTAGGAGGCGCTAAAACATAGTAAATATTTCAGTTTTTCACTTTGCCCGCTATTTCATTTTCCCCCTCATTCCCATACTTCGGATAACATTTACTTCAGGCAGCTTTTTAAGGGCTTTCAAATGCTGCAAAACCGAAAAAATAGGACACTTTTTCGGTTAGATATTTTGAAATTGATGATTTTCCTTAAAATTGGAATCGACATCTTGGTACTCATCTTTCTCACAATAAAAGATGCTCTATTTCTTTCTGCATACTAAATCCTTTATTATATACTATTATCAACGCGATGAAGAGCAGGATTTTTATTTTGTTCCATTCGTAACGCGTTTTTCAATCTGATTATTCCTAGCAGACAATTAAATACCAAAAACAAATCTGCGAAACAATTTGCGTAGATTGATGAACGTTGGTGAGAAGGGGGCGGATTGCCTAGGTGTTCAAAACTGTTTTTTTTTTCTTCCAAATAGGGTAGGAAACGACCCTATTTGGAAGAATAAAGAATTTAAAAGTTTTTTCTTACAGAGCATGCTTAAAACTAGATAATTTTTACCATTTTTTTAAAATAATTTATCAAAGTTTATTATTTTTTAGCCATTCCTTTTATCTGTGCACGGATTCAATTTTATTTTTTTCTGCTTCCGCTCATGAGATCGTAAGTAATGAAATGCCATTCACCGATGCCATTAGCGCAGAGTACAGTATTTATTTCGCTTCTTTACTTACATGTACTGGCAACGATACAGTTGATAGCAAGCGAAGAGCGCAATGTGTCATTCGCTTTCAAATTATCATACCATGAAACGCGGTACACAGCAAGCGTAAGCGTTCAGCGCATCAGTTGAAAAGCGCGCCAAAGTTCATCACTTGTGACGTCATAAAAACCACGCCTTATTTGAAAAATAGAACATTTAAAAAATTAAACGTTTTGAAAGTAAAAGATTTTCCGCACTCCATGTTGTTACTATTATTTTTTGCTCATTCTATCAACTTCAGTGACTAAAAGTAATACTGTTGACTGATTGAAACAACCCCCTTATGAAAGATTCATTCACTGATCGGACTTTTCTATTTTCCATATTCTTTGGGTGAATTTGTTTCTGCCTAAACAAGAGAATAATAAGTAGGCAATTAGATGGGCTATTGAAAGGTTTTTATTCAGTTAAAGCAATAGAGTATTTAATTTTAACATTTTTCGTTGTCAGAGTTCGAAAAATCATCACCAGTTCGCTCTATGAGTTCTTTTTCGTGAAAGATTTGATTTCGTCATAGGATGAATTTTCGGAGTAGTTATCTTCACAGCAGGTTTCTTCTTTTAGGATTAATGATTAGAATGTGTATATAAAACTGTAGGATGAAGTCATCATTTTTATGAAGAGCATTTGCTTTGCAGTTGTTCTGAACGCTTGGTTTGCTTGGCGTTTGTTTCGACTTTGTTAAAGACATCATCCCTTCTTCATGTTCATACTCGGAACACGAGAATTTGATGAATCTTCTACTGCAACAAATTTTAATCATTCCACAATCTTCATCTTCAACCTCGAAACATTCTGACGATTCTTCTGGAACAAATTTTGAAAATGGTGCGTTGCGGAAGATTAGTTGCAGAAGCAAATACAAAATGTTTTTCAGTCAAATCCGAGATTGAACTTGGCGCCTGTGGTTTTGAGGATGATCCACTCTTGTCATCAGTTTTCCCTATTGTGATTTTTTATAACCAAGTTTTTTGCAGATATTGCATTGCCAGCATTTTAAGAGGTACCAGACCTAGATGACTTTGCTTTGTAATTGCTGTCTCTTACTTTTCGTTTTCAAGTTTAGTATACTTTCAGATGAATTGACCCATTCAATTTCACATCATCAGAGACCGAAAAGTCATTACTACTTGGAACGCTGTGATTTATTTTTTCCTGAAAGGTTCAGTTTCGTCGCAGGATGAACTTTCAAAGCAGTTATCTTCCCGGTAGGCTATTTTTTTTTTCTGAGGAACTGACTTCAAGACTAGGAACTAGCAAATTTTGATACTGCAAAAGATTTTGATAGTTGTATGTCATAAATTTACTTGCAGCATTGGAAGCAAAAGAGTTTTCAGCTAGTTCCAAAATCTAAAAGTAGAAAGTTAATAGTTTTCTTTGAAAGCATTCAAATGTCCTATGGAAGTCATTCCGGATCCTTCATGATCAGACTGGAGATACTTATTTTTCAACAGCATTTCTCACTATCGATTTTTTTATTACCTGCTATGGTTTTCATCATGCATTGTCAGAAGCTAGATAGATGGTTTTGTTATCTTGTAGAGTGGTCGCTATTTCTTTTTAAGACTAGGAACCAGCAAATTTAGATGCTGCAAAAGATTTTGATAGTTTGGCCAAAAGTTTACTTGCAGCAGTGAAAACGAAAGGAGTAATCTGGTTCCAAATTCTAAAAAGAAAAAAAAGGGATTATTAGCTATACATGTAAAATGATGCACACTATTATTCGATTACACTGAACTAATCAGGGGCACAGAGTAATGAATTTGTGTAAAAAAAAGTTTTTTTTTTAGTGTAGAATTTAAAAAAAAATTCTTTATACACACCCTGTTACAAAACAATTTTTGCACCCAGAAGGAAAACAAACTATCGACCCGAATTATAACACGTATGCGGTCTATAGCAAACGATTACATATTCAAAACAAAGATATGACACGGGAAATTAAAAAAAAACAGTAAATATTAAACCCTCCTATGCCAACTACAAGCCAAAACAAGGCGTGGAAGGGAGTGTAGGTCACCTATGACCTCTCCGGAGAATCAAGTCATCATCTTTACAGATGGACAGCTGTTCAACCAGTGTCCTGGTACAACAGCAGTTACCTTTCAAGAATTTTCCATGTAGGCTCCTATTGCGAGAGCGCTGGTGATCCAGAAGGGAATACTTTATTTCATTAAAGATATTATCCGGAGATTTACGCGATATGTGGACCACAGCCCTCTTGCTGATAAATGACAGCATCAAAAAATCGTTCAAGTAACTCTGAACTTTCATAGTTCGACTATGGATCTTCTAGACTAGGACGACTAGAGATCTTCGTTTGACGCAACAAATCGTTCCTCAATCTATCACAGCTTTTAGAATCAATATCTGCCTCTGGATAACAAATACCGAATCGGACCACTGGCCTGGCCGCCTCCACACGCGTGTGAGTAGAACTTGAGTACTGAAACTGAGTTGGTATTCATCGTCGAAGAACACACGCCTCTTGCGAGTTATAATCTGGCTTTCCTAGGGGAGTGAAAATCCCGTCAACGCTACCTATAATGTGGGTTTAGTAAGAGGTACAGCAATGGTGATAAATCTTCAGCAAAACCGTTCTACTACCCTATTATTGCTCTCACCGAGGGAGTGGCCGAACAAATCTAACAACTGATGGTAATTCCCCCGGTTACCTCTCAAAGGTCGTCCTCATTGAGCAGAGTTGAAGTAGAGGGAGTAACGACTTTCATTCGTGAAACCAAGACTCCAAGTCACGTGATAAGATTGTAAAGCAAATCATTGGAGGAAATCAGGTTTCGCTGGTTTCACGCAAAACGTCTCAACCATTCGTCGCTGCTGAGTCACCTGACTTGGGATCTTCGGGTCAGCTTCTGCCAAGCCAATGACTGGACTTGCTTCCTCCATTTTAATTTCCGCTCTAAGGTCATCCCAGTCACAACAGCGTCCATGCAGGTCGACAGATTCGTTTCAGTACCCCAACAGCACGAGCAATCAGACTTTTATTATGACGCAGCTGCGCATCTCGTATGAGCATAATGTGCCTACATTTCTGTCACGAAACTTGAATCCTTTGCATATCTCTAACCAGACTACATTCCTGCCGAGTTTGGAGCTCAATGTCTTCTTGGTGCACACATTTTTTTGTAACAGAGTGTATGAATATTTTGTATCAATGACTTTTACCTTAAAACATGTCATATAGTTCTGATTATCACCACTTTTTATGTTTCTTAAAAAGGCTTTTAATTTTGTGTTTGGGGAAATTGAAGACTTTATAATCTACAATATAACATTTTCCACGGGGCATTAGTTTGATAACAGTAACTGATGTAACGAATAGTGATTTATTCTCATACAGAATATTCGATCGCCAAACATGAATTAAAAGAGTTGTTTACCCTACACTCCTTTTCTTTTACGTCTGCTAAATAATTGATGTTTAATCAGAACTCAAAATAGAGGGTGCGTGTACTCATGTACGAGCGTTAGAAGCAATATTTCTCAAATAAAGAGCATTTTAGACAGATATCCTACGCATATAAAAACTATGGTAAACACAGAAAATTGAACTTGAAGAAAGAAATGCTTGTATTAGCGTCTGGGATGAGAAATTGCATTAAAAACTTTGAACAGTGTGAAATTGGGGTTCTTAATAAAGAACAAACATATTTGCTTTGGCACTATAGTTTTATAACTGTTTTACAGAGATTAATTCTCAAAGTTTTGACAATTTCCGTATGCTTGAGTGGATACCTAGCTAACTATCGCCAATAGCACCAATTTAATCCAGACTCGAAAAATCTTTTTTTCGTGTCTGGGTTGGCGCTTCGAGTTCGCCAAACACCAACTTGGTGATATTTCATCAAGTTGGCTCAAAACTTCCTCGAGAAAAATCTTGACAATCTATCACCAAGTGGTCGCCAAGTTGTGCTATCACTTGGGTCCACATTGAAATGAACAGCGCTTAGCTCCAAAGAGGTGTAAAAGACCCCTTTTGGAACATTCGATGACTGCCAAACGGAGAGGTGCACAACTAGACACCACTTAGTGTCTACATACAAAGTTAACCTTCTATGGCTTATCGTTTTTGAGTTATGTGAAGTACATGTATGTACAATAGGGTGAGCCGAAATTTTTTTTTCTAAGCACTTATTCTTACATGCAATTAGATTATAATTGAAGACTTTATAAATTTTGAAGTTCTACCCACTTCATCAGCCACACGATTGCTTCCGGGGAGGGGGGGGGGGACATAAAGGGTGTGAACTCCATTGAATTTTGTCGGAAAATATCAAAACCACGCCCACTTATGTGTAAAACCGTTAGTTTTTCTAGGGGGGGGGCTTTGATCCCCTTCCTCCAAGATTTTTAAATGACGGACCTGGTTCAAGGATTGGACTGATGTCGTCGATGTGATTAAAAATTCGAAGTATTGCAGCCTTATTAGGTATGTAGCTACTTTGTAATGTGTCACTCGTATTTGAGGAATTTTATGTAAAAATTTGAATATTCAGGCATTATACCAAATCAGAAAAATTTAACTCTACAGGCTCGAAATTTTACGCAGCAGTTTGTGTTAGGAGGTTAAAAAATGATCGTACTAAGGCTTAAAGTTCATAAAAAAAATATTTTGTAAATTTACTTTTTCTTTTTTCTTTTTCTTTTTTTCTTTTTTCTTTTTTTTTGATGTTTTTCTAAAAAAACTCAAAAATTCAAGTCTCTTGCAAGAGCAGAAAACATCAACTGAAAGTCACGAAATTTTGCACAGTAGTTAGTATTAGGGAGTCACCAATTTTCCGCATTAAGGCAAAGTGTTCTGAAAACATTCGATTTTTTCGGCATACACTAATGCACGTACATACGCACATTTAAAAGTCCCCAGAAAGCTTTTGAAGATTAACTGAGGAGCCATCTAAGTGAATATTTTAGCTGCCGGTGCGTTCATAGGTACAGATGCACGTGCATAGGTGCCAAACAAAATACTCAGCATTCATTCAGAGGTGAGTGAAATGAAAATTTAAGCCGAAGTTTGAGGAAAAAGGTTGTTGCAAGTACAATAATCTCTTTACCATGAAAAATATAGTAAATTTTTTAAAATCTGCAGTAGACACAGTATTTGAAATTGTTATTACTAAAGACTCAGATAAACACTCTTATTTTATTAAGATTGAAAAAAAAAATGTTGTTGCATTTTTGCTAATGTGTTTTTTACTTCCTTTTACAAAAAACAATCAACTTGGCGACAGATTTATCGATTTTTCTTTTTCTTTTTTTAAAAATCTGGTTACAGTTTGACCACTGTTGGTAAAATTTAGAGAACTAAATATTGAATCACATTAAAATTGCCAATAATGGGGGGGGGGGGGATTTGTGTAAAAGGAAATGATGTGATGCATACTTCAGTTTTTTTTAACACGTGTCAATAGAGAAACCTCATATGACTTTTACTGATCATTCAAGGGTGGAATCGGGCCATAAGAAACTCTTAAGCTGTGGTATTTGTATGTTAATGTTTTGACATTTGCTTTGTATGATTTATTTAAAAAGCAGTGGTCCCTGCATTGGTCACTGCGTTGCTGTTTCAATATTGCGCTTAGGACTACGATGGTGATAATAAACAATTATACTTTCCGTACAAATAAAATGCTCACCTTAAGTCAATAAAGATTCGCACGCTTTTTCAAGTGGGTCGCATCCACCGAGTGACATCCAGGTAGGTCACTTCAGAAATCCGAAGATCTTTTTGAGGATCCCCTTTTTGGTTTTTGGGGCCGGAAGTTCCCAAACTCCGTTTTGGTCTACCCAAGGTTGGAGTGGGAAGCGTTTAGAAACGCTTTTAGCTTTCTTTGGCCATTTGGTCTGTTTGACGAGTTTCTTACGCCTGTGATGGGCAAAACCGTCAAATTCCAATTCAATTTCTTCGTCCGAAAAGCGGTCGTAGTAGCGGAAAATATATTCAGTAATTTCCGAGATATCCATGATTGCTGAAAACAAAATGCGTGTTACTGAAAATGTAGAACAGTGTGGGAAACACCGAGTTTAGAACCACAGAATAATTTTGATTTTTGTATATTATAAGAAATCATGTAGTTATTTTCACTTCCTCTTCGTTTATCGCTGGGTCAAGTGCGACAAATAAGGTCAACCTAACTCATTAAAACTTTCAAATAAGTAAAACTTGAGTGTCACTGGAATACTGCACACGTATCCGCCGTGTTACGGGAGAGGCACACATACGTCATAGCTTCACGGTAAACTTGATTTGTTAAAACCAAGGTCGGTCCGTTGGAAGTGAAAGAAAAAACAGAATTTTAATAATTTGCATTAAGATTTTCCCTTTTTCTCTAGATGAATTGAGAGATAATTTTGGAAATGGCATACAGCACTTCAGTTTCGGAGAATAACTGGAAATAATAAATTTTATTTGATGACCCTTTTTTTGTTAAGATTGAAAGCAGGTTTCCTTTTATCTTAAGGCCATGTCACACGTAACGAAATTCGCTCAACTTATCCGTTCAACTTCAAGCTTTCATTCAACTTTCTCTTGGAGAAGTTGAACAGGGTTGCCAGGCTCTCAAACGAAGGGTTGATCCTAAACGTGGCTTCTGTCTACAATTTTAGGCGAGTTAGCACAATATACTCTGAGCGATGTTTTTTGGATTTAAAGGGTTTTTTTCCACAATTTATTTCAAAGCTGTAAATAAATTTCAGTTTTGAAAGTTGCAATCTTTCGAGATTATGAAAAAGTGATTTATAAACATCTTGATTTTACTAGCTCAATGCAGCGATAACAGCCCTTTTACCTAATAACTATGAGTAAAAGCAGGCCTTGATCTATAAATTTTGATCCCCCCCCCCGATAAGAATTAAATAAAAACATGGAAGCTTTTCTTCACTTTTTTTTAAATTTTAAATACAATATTATTATTTATTTTTGTTTTAACTCGCTATTTTGATTTTCATACAAAGGTTTTTTTTTTATTATTTATTTTGCTTTTGAGGGAGTTTGAAATTCTTCACTCCTGATTTTTCTTTTTCTCATTTTACGTATAAGTTCATTACAAAATCAATGGATCATATAAAACTTTTTACATTAAAAAATTTTGTTTTATTCATCTTTCTGGGTCCAATAGAAAGTTTTTTTTTTTTTTTTTTGCAAATGTAGGTAACTCCTATCTAACTATTACGTTTTTTACACTTTGATTAGTCTTGCTGCTTTTCATAATGTAATTAAAGGTTTTTTTGAATAATTTTATTTGAAACGAACATTTTCGTGTCTCATTTAACAATTCTATGTATTTATTTCACATTTGCTGATTTTCCAAAATAAAATCTTTAAATTATCCTGATACTTTACAGAAATGTCCCTAATGTGTTTGCAATTTTGAAGATTTAAGTGTATTCGTTTATTTAAAAAGTTTTCCAATTTCTTGGGTCGTAGCCTCCCCCCCCCCCGGCCTGCAGATGTAGACCTGAGTAAGACTCGATATTTATAAATAACTTGTCTATTAATGTAAAAGTTGTGATTTTTAAACCAGTAATCTTGTCTACCATTTTAAAATATGTGACAAAAATTTAATAACAGCAATTATAATCAAGTAAACGAACATTTCTGAGTTATTACTTTTAAACACTTATCTGCCCAAAACCTGACTAAAAAATTTGTATTTACTATAAAATTACTACAGCAAATGATTCTCAGTTTAAAATATTTTTATTTCATACACTAAAGGAAACTTTTCGACTGTTTTAGATAAAAAAAATATATGTTTAGTAAAAAATCCCAAACGGAATGTTGATTCAACAAGCTGCTTGTCTGTAGAATGAGAGAGATGAACAAAAGAGCTACTAATCGTATAGGATAAAAAAGTATTGGAAATAGCAGTATATTGAATAGTAACAATAATAATGACTATTTATTTCTTAAATTTTTTAAAGCTGAAAGTGCAAGGCAATGCATACATTTGTCTAGTTTAATTTGCAAACTTTAATAAAATTTGCATCTTTAGTCAACATTTACATTTATTCCCACTCTAAATCTTTTCTCCTCAAAGCATGCAGTGATAAAATACTAATTTCAAATCCTTTTGCACACCATGTCCATTTCTAAGTTTGGAATGGATCAATTCAAAACTGGAGAATATCCTCTCTACTGATGCTGAACAGGGGTATATTGTTTTGTCTAAAACTTTCCCATCATACTTTTGCTGAGACATCCTGAATTGAGCGATAATCGCTACAAAAGCTATTAGAGTTGGTATTTAAGCTTTTGACACTTATGTCTTTGATTGTATCAAGCAACTATTAGTTCCTCTATAAACAGAAAATATTTATATTGGAGAAAAATTTAATAACATAAAAAAAAGTAAATAGCACCATTCAAAATATTTAGCTACTATTATACTTAACTATTGAGTGCTGATCAACTTAGTTTCACTTTTACTCAAAAGAAAAGAGACATTGCATAAATTCTTTCCCAGAAAGACTTTTTGATTGATAAAATTAATTTTATCTAATTGTTACAAATAAATTAAGTTATTAAAAAGTTTAAAACAAAACTACTTTGAAAACAAGATGTAACAGTTTTAATATCCATAACTACTTTTACAGTGTAACAAATTTACAAGAAAATTTATCAATTAATTTTAATCAAACTTATTAATTGAACTATTAATTTTATTGATTTTATGTGAAATAATTTTTTAGCATCAGGAAACCATATGTATTTATAAAAATTATCAATGTCAGTATTGGAGTTTTCAACAGGTCATGTCAAAAACAGGTTTTTTTCTTTTTTTTGTCAAAAACCCAACCTCGTCTATGCATTATTATTTTGCTATTAAATGTACACCAAGTGTAGTTGTTAAAATAGAAATCTTTTTGGCAATACACAAAAAGTGGAATTACAAAATTTTCTACTTTTATATATACATGCTACTGTTTTTATATGAATCCTCCGTACATAACCCTTTTTATTTTATCTTTCCAACACATGCACATGAAATTTATTACTTTAAAAAAAATCAAAAACTTAAATTTTTAAATAGTGAAGAGTATAAAGTACTTATTGCATAGTTTACAAGTTACATAGAACGCAAGAATACTAACTTTTCTACTGATTTAGGCAGGTTTGTACTACTTTTCATAGTTTGAAAAATTGGACTTAAAATGGTTCTATTGATTAAATTGAGTCATGCAGGTACATTCAATTAAGTAAGAAATGTGAGTTGTTTTACTTTTGTTCTCTGAGAAGAACAATGCTTCATAGATGTTTTTACAGAGCATACTGAAAGAACATTATCTTTTATAAAATGTACCAAGAAAGAAAAAAAAAATCAAAACTGGTTCATTTTTCTTAGTATTCAATTCTTTAGAGAAACTGACGCATAAAATTTATACATAAACTTTATTTACAATAAGTTACATACACACACACTCATATGTATTAATATATAATTTCAATTACATTTCAAAATTCAACAATAATTAACTTCGGCCTGGTACAGTTTTTGACTGCAACCTCTATAACTGCATCTGTACACAATCACATGAAATTCTTTCTCACATAATCTAAAATTATAAAAACAAATTAGACAAGTATATATAACATGAATATCATACAGGGAGGAGTACAGGCAAAGTACCCCTTAGCTTTTATGAAACCAATGTTTTTCCGTAAAGTATAGGCATGGTGTGTGTGCTGTTTTTAAACAATCAACCACTTGCTTCACTTGAATGCAGTTGATGGATCTTTTGATTTTTTGACCCAGGATCATGTGAGCTCTACTGTCCATTGGCATCAGCTCCCCCTGAGTGGTGGTATCCATGCTGCCCTACATGTACACACACAAGTGACTACATAAACAGATGCACCTACACCCACACAAGCCACCGCCCAGGAGGAGGGACATGCTCGCAGAGGTTGATTGTGTAAAGTAGAGAGGTCCGGACATAAATAAAGTTGATTTCAGGAACAAGAACCAGTAGTAGAAGCAAGAAACCCAACGAGTAGGGTCCTAACACAGCTCGTGTTTGCGAAAAGCATAATTAGAATTCAATATGTCAAAATGCAATTTTTCATTTTATTTATTCATTTTGATGAAATATGCATACAGTATGCATTTACCTCTTCTAGGGGCAGGGGAGGCAAAGGTATGTACTAAATTAATATTAAAAGTAATATTCTAAAGATGATTTGCAATAACAGCTCACTGTGTCTGCGATATAAAAAAATAACTTCAAGTTAAAAAAAAAAAAAAAAAAAAACAGCTACATTTTTAAAGAACAAGCATTAATGCAGATGTATTACATTAGTTGAAAAGTTTTTTTAAAGGTTTTGTTTCAGGCATAAGTAGCTATTCAACCAATTTCAACTAAAAGTCTCTTCTCTAATTACTGTTCTTAGTTCTTAGGAACATAACAAGTAAAATCAAGTAAACATTTCAATTCAGAAGAAAACTTATCAGCAGTAAGTTACCCCCCCCCCCAACCCAGAGTTAAGGCAGAACCACATGTAATCTACCAGACAGCCCGGTTATCATATCCAGAGACTGCAGTTTCGTTCTTATTAGAACTCATCAGTCCAGAAGAGTGAATAACCGAGCTGGAGGCAGATGTCATCTCACCGAGACCATCTGCCTCCAGCCTCTGGATGTGATAACCGGGTCTCTGGTATTTTACATGCAGAAGAAAACTTAAGTAAAAGATGATAAATTGTAGCACAATAAATGTATTGTTATTAATAACAATTGATCTATGATGTGTATATACTTAAATGTTTAGGACACAGAAGCTAAACATTTATTTCATTTATTCATTTGTTTATTTTTGTGCATATTTCTATTGCATGAATTTTATTTATTAAAGAAGAGGAACTTTTGTTGCTGTTAAATGTTTGGAAAGTGAAGCTTATCTCTGAATTAATTTTTAACTTCGTGTATGTGTTATTTGGCCAACTTTGATGCACTATAACTCTGATACCAGTTGAATCTCAGTCACCAAATTGTAATCATAGGTTCATGTAATAAAAAAGTGCTACCTATATCAATTTCATTGTTTTTCACTCGGTCCCTCTTGAACTATTTCGTTTTAAACTTTGCGAAAATGCAATATTTGGGAATATCTAATGCCCTATAACTCTAGCACCAGTTGAGTCTCAGTCATCAAATTCTAATCATATTTTCATGTCATAAAAAGGTGTTACCTGTATCAATTTCATAATTTTTTACTCAGTCCCTTTTGAGATATTTGACTTTAAACTTTACCAAAATTCGATTTTTTCCATTTTTGAAAAAGTTTGCAAAAAAAGGACAAAGTTCTCAAGTTTAAAATTTCTACAAGTAGTTCTATATTATATCTACACAAGAAAAAAAATAGAGCTGAGACTCTCCTCCTTTTTACTATTTTTGTAGCACTAAAACTCGTATTTTGTGCTAATTTTCAGTTTGTAATTGTTCATTTTTTTCTTCACTCATCTCACCATTTAAATAATATTTTGAAAACAAAACGTATTTAGGGCATCCTTCTGGTGATGTAGGATTTTGTTTTGTCCTGATAGCTGTAAAATTAACCGAGTTAGATGCATTTACATAAAACTTGTTTTTGGTCCAAAAAACGGAAACTAAGCAAACTTAAAATGGCGGGTTAAAAAAAAAAAGTATGAGCCAAAAAAATTTTCTTTCAAACACTTTTGAACTCACTTAGTAGTGAGAATTAACTAGTACAAAAAATAAGATGTCGAGCAACGCGGCCTGGGTGATTTCTACTGGATTGACTCATTACCGTTGCTCTGCTTCAGATTGTTTACAAACATTCATTGATTTGGTAAGATTACACACTACGAGATTGGAGAATTTGACTAGAAAATTCTTACGACGACTTTAAACTAGAAATCGACCTTTTAACACAATATTAAGGTGGAGGTTTATGAAATATTACGTTTTATACTTGTTTTTAACAAAAAATAGCAATAATAACTCACCTGAAGTTATTCTAGTAGTTTATTCCATTCCTTGCACGCGCTGTTGATCTTACAGGCGGCCATGTTGTATTTTGACGTAACAGGTCAAAGGATTGCTTCCTCCTGATTGGCTGAAAGTTGAGGTTGATCCAACTTTTTTGCCGAGAAGATAAAAAGTTGAACGGAATACGTTCAACCTCAGAAAGCATAGCACACGGGGATTTTCCGGCCGGAATTCGCTCTCGCGGTTGAGTCGAACCGAAGTTGATCGTCAGGTTGAACGAATTTCGCTACGTGTGATATGGCCTTTAGAGAGACTAGAACGCGTATGGACACAACGACATTCGTTTTTCCATTAGTTGGAAGCACTAGCGAAGTAAAAAAAATGAAATTCTTTGTCGGCAATCTGAAATATATTAAACTACAAAAAATTAATATATACCTTAGTGCGGAGAAGTAAATGGCAATCAAAAACGTTTTGTCGCACAAAATGAGCAAATTACTGCATACACGTGTTTCGGGGTTATAGAGAACCCCTTTTCAAAGTGCAAAATAATGATCTTTTGGATGTAAAGACATCGGTAAAAGCCGCGAGAGTGAACAACAGGCAGATTAAATAGGAAAAATAGCAAATTAAAGAAACAAACAACACAAAAAGGAACTCAGAGTCGAAATATATTACAGGATTCATTTCGAAAAAAAAAGCCGTTAAGCAATATTTTTTTTCAAAAAAATCCATGAAATAAGTTTTGGTAATAAGATAAAGCCGGTAGTTGTGGGATTTTTGGAGAAATTTAAAGCTTAACGGCTTTTTCTCGAAACGGGAATCGTGCAATATTAGACAGGTAGTTGTTTATTCTTGTTGCTTGTGCCGGATGTCTTTACATCCAAAAGCTGACTATTTTGTATTGAAAAAGGGGTTCTCTGTCGCCCCGAAACACGTGTCTGCATTAATCTGTTAATGTTCTAAACGTTGTGAATTGCCATATTAAACCACATTTGATAAATTCAAAAGCATCATTGAAGCTCCGTATTTAGAAATGAGAAAGATCAGTCGTCACATTTGGGGTACTGTTATGTTATTATTATTTTTATTATAATTATTATTATTTTGCTCACCCCCAGGCAGTTATTGACTAGGGGTGCATATATTATTTAATAGTCATTTTTTATCAACAATTTAGTTGCAGGTTTTTCATATTAATGATTTAAGATCTTTTACCGCAGAACGTTTGCTCCTGATTGTGATCAGAAAGTTACAGTGGGATTTACAATCCTATGCACCTGATTCCATTTATGTTCATTAAAAATAGTTTGTTAATTTTAATGAATATAATTGTGAGCAATTATTCTGACTAAAAGTCATAAACCATAGTTATCATGAATTCAAAACTTATATTGTGCAATAGTATCCGTTTTGCTTCCTTTCATTTTATAATTTATTCCCAACCAAGAGTACATATAAATTTGCGCGCTAGCGGAAAATTTCATACGATAAAATGCACAGATACTTATGCTAGTGCATTATACTTTGGTTTTCCTGCTAATCATTAAGAAGCTATACAAAAGAGCTATGTTGACTCACCTTAATGGAAATAGTTTTCAAATATCAAAAAATGTATCATAAAACCCTCAGAGATAAAAACGCAGCAACAAGCTTTAATTTTTTTCTCAAAATGACTTCGCAACAAAGAGCACTGCGCTATTTGGACAATACGTTCTTAATTGCTGCAAATGGCAAAGAAATTATACTTCGGAACAATATTTTGCAACACATAAACATTCTTGGAGACTTTAACACCATCCAACAATGGATATCATTTCATCTGCATTATATTGTTAGAAAAATATCTTTTCTATAAATTTAAAACATTGAATTTTAACGTGGCAATTTATTTTTCTTTTGCTAAATATAATCTGTTTAGAAATTATACGACCGCACTGCTTGAGAATTTTTCAAATGCATAAAGGATTTAATTATAACATAAACGCATGAAATAGGGCACTATAACAAAGCTATTTTAATCAAGTTTAAGTAATTTTGGAAAATTCAATAAATGATTAGGATGCAAAAATTTTACAAAGAAATGAAAAATAAAGTTTAACTTTTGTACTTGTCCTCTGTTTTTCTTGAGAAACCAAACTCGTTATTAGTTTCGTCTGAAAGTGGGCGCATTCCCTTTTTATTTTCAATATTACATTAGTGGTGGTTAACTGTTTGTCATACAATTACCTTGAATTCTGAAGAGTCATTAACAAAGGAAGAACACCATCCATATCGAGACACAGCTGAATTCTAAGCAATGTTCTCGCAGATAACTTGCAAAGTTAAGAGACATCGGAGATGTGTGGACGTAAAACTAATGGTAGAACACAGCTTAGAATTCAGCTATGACATGGATGGTATTCTGCCGATGTTTTTGTTCCTTCAGGTTTGTATTTTTGATTTCCGTTACGGTTTTAATTTACACGATAACAACAGACAAAACTGGGTACTCCCACCAACGAATAAGGAGCGTGTTTACAAGCTCCATTTATCAGGCAATACTGATACGGTTTACACTCCGAAGACAAAGAGGAATTTCTTGTAAATTTTGGGCAATTTGTTAGAAAAGTTAGGGAATTGTTGTTACAGAAGGGTATGGCCTGAAGTTTCCAGAAATAGCTGTTGATGTTAGGAGAAAATCGGTTGTTGAGTGAATGGAATATACCAACAAGTGTTCGGGAAAATACTGACAATTGGAGGTCCTTATTTACAAAGATAGTTTTATTTATAAACGGTATTTTGTTAATAAAACATAATTAGGTTTGGAGGTGTTATACAACCTCCGAACCTAATGAAAATTAGGTTTGGAGGTGTTATACAACCTCCAAACCTAATGAAAATATCACTGTTTGCCGTTGGCAGTTTGTAATTTAATAACTAGGCCACACTTTTAAAAAGTTTTAGCTTTCCTTGAAACACATATGTGTGACTTCATGCAAAATGTATTTTTCTATGAAATAAATGTTCGTATGAACACAAGTCTTTATTTCACTTTATTTCGTTGTGAAATACTTTTAAATAGGGACAGTCTTGGGCAAAAGTAATGTAAACGCAGGGGTAACATTGGCCCAAATAAAAACCTATTGAAAAGGTTTATAGCACTATAAAAAATAAGAACGGTTAAAAACTAAAATTGATAGTACTCAAGATATTTTTTCCCACCTGAGGCTTTAATTATTTTCAACGTTTTAATTTTTAAGTTTAAAACTATCGTTTGAAATGGTTATAACCAGCAAGTAGTCTTTCTTGAGTACTTCCGCAAACCATCGTATTTGAAAAGTGAGATTCGCAATTTTTCACATTCCTTAGTTTATTATGGTGCCGATAATGTGCCGTGCGCACTAGCGCAGCCAGAAATACCTTCTGAAGGGTTTTTTTTTTTTTTTAATCAAAAATACCTCTGGAGGTTTTTTTTAAATCAAAAATATCTTCTGGAGGGATTGTTTTGATCAAAAATACCTCTGAATGTTTTTTTTAATTAAAAAATATCTTCTGGAGGGAGTGTTTTGATTAAAAATACCTTCTGAATGCGATTTTTTGATCAGAAATACCTTCTTAAAGGCTCTCTTTTTGATCAAAACAGCCTTTTCTTATGCATCAGCTACTATATTAGAATTCTCATTTGTGTTAAAACGAATGACTGGGGAGGGGGGGGGGGGGTTTAACCCGCTCTCCTTTCGCTGCGCCACTGACCGTGCGCAATATGGTTTACAAAGAGTAGCCATTATCGATCCCCTTTTGGTCAATAAAGTTTTCAAAGGAAACTTTAAGAGACTGTAGGGGTCGATAGGTGTTCGCTGGATTTTTCAAGGGTCGACAGGAAGCAGCTAAGTAAGGAGGCAGTAAAAGTGCAAAGTAAATTTAGTCACATGAACTTAACTGGGAAATAAAGACCTTAGTTCAAATGAAATTGTACCCACGAAGAAAAATACGTAGGGGAAACTAGAGAAATTTGACCTATAGAGAGACTTGACCCATGAGGATTTTTTTCTGTGAAAAGGATATTTTGAGAAAATTTTAGTTATATAATTGGTTGACCAGTCACGCAACTGTATTTTGCAGGGACAAGCCATTTCAGAATTATCGGTGGTTTTCAAGAAATTCAGTGTAAAATGATATAGCACCTTAAAAAGTAAATTTTGAAGATTTTGGAATTTTTTAGATTTTATCCTCCAGGTTTGAGGAAAATGGATTTTAAAAGTATTCGTGTTTTGGTCACTTTTCTATAGCTATCTATTGATATACAGTAGTTTTATATAACTTTAATCTAAGTTGCTAGAAATTTAAGGTAAACAAAATAAAGCTAACTAGGGAGCTTTGACCCAAAGACTAATTTGATTTTGTTTCATTTGATGTTTTTCAATGACTTTTTACTTTTGAATCGATAACATATTGTAATTTAGGCCTAATTTGATTTTATTGATCTAATTTGCTAAAAATTGAAGATAAACAAGAGAAAGCTACTTAGGGAGCTTCATCCAAACTAGCTAGAGAGCCTTGACCCAGAGAATAATTTGATGTTTTTTTAATGACTTTTTGTTTATGAATAGCTAAAATATTGTGATTTAGACCTTAATGATTTGCTTTTATTTAAGCAAGAACTTTAATATTGTAAATGTAAAGGGTGAAGTTTTTTTTTTACTTAAGGAATAACTAAAATATTTTGGTGTAATAAATTATTTTTATTTGACAAAAAGAGCTAAAATACTAATGATCTATAAGCCCAATGATTTGCTTCTTAATAAAATAACTGAAATAATGTTTAGATCTTAACTGATAAAGTTTTGAATTAGACTTCTGCTTTTCTTCTGATGTGCAACAAGATCAATCAAAAAAAAAAAAAAAAAAAATCTATAACACTTCACCTAAGGAGTGAAAACCGAAAATTGGGTCAAGTCTCCGTAGTTTCCCCTAATTAAATTCGATCGATATCGATGTCAAACTGTTTTTAGAAAATGCAAACATTCTCAAGCATTACAACAGTCTCCTATCAAAAATGCTGAAAATGTTTCCAGAGTTTGCCCTCAAACCTTTTCTTTTTTCACCAAGTCATTAAATATAGCCTGCAAGTGCTTATTAGTCCTTCAATGTCGAAACTTTTCCGAAGGACTTCAGTAGTGTGTGACGCTTAAAATTGCATATTTAAAACTTCAATGCCAAGAAGTGTCCTGACAATAGCCCTTGAACCCTGTAATTTCGCTTAACATAATTAAAAGCAACATAATTTGCCTTTTTAGAATTCAAGTTTCAAAAATTTTTCGATGGAGGATCCCCGAACAGCCTTTGCGTAATGATAATCCCAAAAAATATTTTACTATTTAGAAACATTTCCGATGGAGTTAATTTAAGTTCTCTTTCACGTATCTAACATTTTCAATAATAGCATAAAATAAGACATTTTAACCTTCGATTTCGAAAAACGTCCTGGGAGTATGCCCCCCTCCCCTCTCTTTTCAAATATACCATAAAATTGATATCAGTTTTTAAAAGGTTACTCTACTCAAGAAAATCAAGTTTCCACCGCAATTAAGTTGAGAATAACCAGTTTTCCCACATGTGGCATTTGTATCAAGTTTCACAAAACTGTTAATTAAAACCAACTCGAAATCTTGAAATGAAGAGTAATAAAGAGATTACTACTGAGATGATTTCGATGAAATTTAGAATAATTATTAATACAACGTGAAAGTACTTTGGTTCGCAAAAGAGAATTGGCGAGAGAGGTTCGTTTATTTCTTAAATCTAGTTGTAGAATTTTTATTTTAAATTGATAACGGTAACCACACTAATAGAAAAAAAAGAACTCATCTTTATTTCATTCAGTCCTCTACGAGGGTTGCTATTTATGTTTTTGCCCTAATAATAAAGAAAAGAGTATTATTAATGAACCAAATTGCTTTTTGAAATATTGTATATGTGGATTAGTTCCCTTTTGCTGCTTGCGGGCAACTTTTGAAGAATTTTTTCTTACCAATGTAGGTAATTTTTAAACATGTACATTAAAATCCTCAACTGCTTTTTCGGGTGTCGAAAATCGTTGACCATGTAATTATTTTATGATGTTCGAGAATATAAAACCCCAAAAAACAAAAACATAAATATGAAAAAGGAGCAAAGTTCGGTCGAAATGAGGCTCGGGGTAGACGGTGTCACCGACAAAATAGTTCAGATCTAAACGGGTACCAAGTTCGATAGCAATTCCTCACAGATGTTGTATTTTCCCATGTTCTTCAATTCATCTAGAAAACAATTTATTACTTTCTTTAGTATTGGATTTTAAACTTGTGGCAAGTTTTAGTCATTAGTAAACTGTTTTCAAAACATTTCTCTACTCAAATCATAAAATAACTTGCAAAGTTTTAAATCCAATATCAAAGAAAGTAATAAATTGTTTTCTAAATGAATTGAAGCACATGTTAAAATACAACATACGTGCGGAATTACTATGGATCTTGGTACCCGTTTAGATCTGAATTCTTTTGTCGGTGACACCGTCGACCCTGAACCTCACTTCGACCGAACTTGGCTCCTTTTTTTCACATTTATGTTTTGTTGGGATATCATTAGTTTTTGAACAGCCAAAACAAAGGTTATGTTCTAGTTTAGACAATAGAATGCAAAAGCGCGAACTAAAATATGATTTCCTGTTTTTTCCCCTCCTTTTACGATGCACTGATTTCTTTTTACTAGTAGTTTTGAAGATATATAGATAGCTATGGATTTGGCGCTATAGTCAGTTTTGGGGGAAATAATTTTTTTTTTTTTTTTTTGCCATTTTCAGCAAGATTGAAGTACATTTACTCTTAGTCTTAGGGGTCCTCAAATTTGACGACAATTGGGGAAAATTGTTAAGACTCATAGTTCTCAATCTGTCTGCAATTTCTTATACTGTCCGGGTAGATTATCACGATTTAGATATAGGTAAACTATGCAGAATTGACAAAAAATTTCTCAATTGCTAAAATTATTGCTGCTGGTTTTGCTAATTTTGTACTTTTTACATTTTAATTGAGATTTAAAGTTTTTAAATAGATAAATTTTAAAGCGGATTATTTTTGATTTTAAAGGCTTAGCTCTAGATTTGTGATTTTATGGATCATTATTTGATGGATCATTTTTAATTTTAACGGAATTTAACTTACGTTCGACGACCTCAACCAGTTGCTACCGATTTGTTGATCACATGACAGCTAATGACAGCAACGCATGCCCAAGCATTGGAACTGTCGTCATTATTTGTCGTGTGATCAAGATCAACCAACCGGTAAAGTACCGGCCGATCAACGAACGTAACCTTAAAGTATTGTTTAAAGCCCCATTTTGTTGAGAAATTATATAGTTGAATTAAAACTTTAACAATATTGTTTTGATAACGTTTGACAAGTCCAATTGTTTTGATTTATTTGGCGAAATACATTGCAATCGAGCAGTGAAATGATCACGCCGTGATGCTCCTAAAAAAAGTGTAGTTTTTTGGCTATTTGAATGTAGTTTTTTTTTAGTGTTTGAATTTTTCCTATATATCCCCCCCCCTTATATTCCCTTTATGAAAATCTATTTTTATGCCAAATTTCAAGTATGTGAGTTCGTAAACATTTTGATGAGTGAGTCAGTCAGCATAAAAAATGACACTTTTTAGATCTAAATAATTCTATAACTATAAGAGGTACATGCATGAAATTTAGAAGTATAAGACTTTTATGCAGTTCTATTAGACGTACGAAATTTCAAGCTCGTAGATCTAAGTTTTTGAGAAATGAGGGGGCAAATATATCTGAAATAGTTAGTGTAAGATACACACGGGCAGCAGCGTCGCTTGATTGACACATTATTAATGTTAATAGTCCCATTTACATACAATTGGCAAACATAAGTTTCACTAAGCTCGAACTACCCAGTGGATGGGGGTATTTTGGTATAGCAAATGGTTAGAGAGCAAATGTTTTCAAACTGAGGCTGCATGTAAGCACGATAGAAATATGGAGATGATATGAATACGAGTTTTTGTAAGTACTAAGATAATTTTGAGGTTGAAAATGCTGCAAAAATAGCACCATAAAATGACTAACCGTTTTTCGACAAGAAGTAGTTTTTTTTGTTTCAGAACATTTAAGAAAATGTGAAAAAATTTCACTCGTTTTTAGCGTATGCAAGGTGAATGTGACCTAATCTGCCAAACGACAGGGGGTGTCAGAAGAGCACTAGTGAAACATAGCACCACCCAATATCGAGTCCACTTCGCAACCGTAACCGAGTTACGGCAGAAAGAAGAGAAATGAGCCAAAAAACCAATTCCTGAGATTAAAAGACCAGTTTCTGAAATTCGAGGCAATTCTACACACAAAATAAGAACATGCTTAAAAAACAAAAACAAAAAACACAGACAAAATCCTATAAATTAAAAATTATCTTATCGAGATAGTTATATTTTTCAGCGAACTACAAGCTTTGAAACATTTGAAGTACTCGAAGTTGAATTGGTGCCAAATCTGTAAACAGCAGTTTCAAAAACAATTGTTTGAGTTACAGCCAGTCAAATCTACTAAAAAGTGATCCACCCTACCAGCTTTTGAATGATGTCACAGTAAATCATGTTGGTATTAAAGTTTGGCCTCTTGTGTAAAAGATAAAAATCAGTGCTTCTCAAAAAAAAAAGGACTAGTAAAACATTTTACAGCTCCTTTCAGTAAAAATGCCTCTGCAAATTTCTACCTTCATCTGTTTTTTGAATAATTTATGCAATATATATATGCAATATATATAATTTATGCAATATAATTTATGCAATAATTTAAGCTAAATTAAAGGACTTAAAATTACCTTTAAAAAGGTATTTTTATTTTAGTTTTTATAGACGCAGAAATATTTAATTTCAAAGTTAAGGAGTGTTGTTCCAGAGTCCGAGCTAAAACAAAAAGTGATTTGTAGTCCTTTCGCAAGCACTAGAAAACCGTTGAAAATAGTCACTTTTCCAAAAAATCAACGGACTTTGAATTTAAATATCTCCGCACCTCTTACAGCTTAAAATAAAAAGACATTTTTAAAGGTAATTTTACGTTCTTTAATTAAACATCAATTATTTTACCCGCAGCTAAACAGTTCTTGCGATATGAAACAGAAACCGAAAAAACAAACCCAGAATCCAAGAGAAAGATACAAGTTTCCCCGACGACCAGTCATATTTTGACAAACAAGGCGAAAACATATTTATCATAATTATGTGTACGAATTGTGGTTTGCTCAAAAACAGATGGAGGTAGAAATTTGCAGCGGAATTTATACTTAAAGTGGCCGTGATACGCCTGAGAGTACATAGTATTTTTGACAAGCGCTGATTTTAATCATTCAAACAAAGGGTTTAACTTCTGCAAAACTTTAACCCCAATATGACTTGTTGTGATATCATTTTAAAGCTAGTGGGAGAGGGGACCAGTTTTCAGTAGATTTGACCAGCTGTAGTTGAAATGATTGTATTTGAAAATGCTGTTAACAGATTTTGGCGCCAATACAGCTTAGAGTACTTCGAATGTTTCAAAATGTTGCTCGCTGAAATTTGTAACTATCTCGATGAACAAAGTCATTGTATAGGGTTTTGACCAGAACTGGGCAAATTTTAATTGCTGGACAATTAAAGATAAACAATCGATAAATTGGTAAACGTTCCTACAACAACTAACACGTGATCAATTGTAGTTGTGGAAAATTACAATTAACAATTAATTGTTAATTGTTTTGTGAATTTTAATTAAAACTTCCTCTTAAAAAGAACTGGTTTCGTATAATATATTGTGCAGGCGAAAGATCTACCTGGAATGTGGACACTGGACGGATACTAGAGTACTATTTAAGTATTTAAATACATATGTTAGATACGAATAAAAGATCGATGCACAACAGTAAGTTTATTACGAGCAATAAATTATTTACTGCAGCATATGAATTTTCTCAAAAAATCTTATGGTTCCAGCAAAATTTTCTCAGAAAAGGAATGTTTCACTTAAAAAAAAAAGTTCAAAAATATTTTTTTTCATTACTCTTAAAAGTCCAAAGAACATCTGAGAGAAATTACAGAAATGTATCTTAATTACACGATTAAAAAAATAATTAAATAAAACAAAGCGGTCTCTGAGACCTCACGTCCCCCTGTTATGTCCTTCTTTCTCATCTCCCCTGTTACGGATTAAATTAAAACAATGATTTAGACTAACTTGAAACACTTATTTAAAACACAAACATTTACGTGTGGAAAAAGCTTGCCAAGACGAGACGAGTTCACGCGGAGAGCGAGCAATCTCTCTCTCTCAGCACTGAATGAAAACACGAAATTGAATAATACTTTGGATTCTGTACCCTGCGCTGTACCCATTGATACATTAAGTTAATTGTTAGTTTTAATTGTTTCATAAAACAGCACATTTTACCGGAAAATGAAAAAAAAAAAAACCCCACGCCCATTTCAATGTTAAATCACAAATTTTTCGAAGCTATGGGAGGGAGTGGGGAGCAATTGTGGACCCTGACCCTTAAACGATAGTTTGAGAAGAGATGAGCGACATAGTAATAATCTCCCATAGAATTTATTAGATAACAGTTCAAAACATCAGACGTTACTAAAACACTAGGCAGGTGCGCACCTGCTAGGTTCACTCATCAACCCCTGTTTGCCTCCTGATTTGCCTCAATGCCGCCTGCGGTGGGTGACAATGGGGTGTCAATAATTCTTCAGTCAAAAGTAATACTTTTAGTCATTGAAATGGATAGAATGAGCAAAAAAAAAAAAAAAATTACATGGACCCAGAAAATACTTTCATTTTCCCAACAGTTTTTTTTAAATTTATTTTTTAAAATGTCCGATTTTGCAAACAAGGCGTGGTCTTGATGACGTCACAAATGATGCAATTTGGCGCATCTTTCTACCACGTTTCCCCGTTATGATAATCAAGCAGCGAATTAAAATTGCACTATACGCTTGCTATCAACCATATCCTTGCCAATACACGTGAGTAAAGATGCAAATTAAATATTTTGCTCTGTGAATGGCAACAATGAATGGCATTTCATCATTCGTGATGTCACACGACAGACGTGTAGACAATGAAAGCGCGCCGATTTAAGTAATTTTTTAAAAATATTAAACTAAAATAAATTATTTTAAAAAATGGTCAGATTCAATGTTTTTAAGCATGCTCTTTCAGAAAAAAATACTTTTAAAATTTTGGAAACGACCCCATTGATGATTTTGATGCTTTTACCCCTAATCACCCTCAGGATAACGTCAGAACTAGATATCTGGGCCCTTAAGGATTAAAGCGATGAGAATGGCTTCCCTTGGATATCCTGTATCCAACAGTACCAGCATTGACCCAATAGACATTGCCAGTAAGGAGGAGATAGAGTAACAGACACACATACAGACAAACGTGCGCAGGTTTTAATAATATAGGTTGATATCGTCAATTTTTGGTGAAATGGCACTACGATATTTTTGGTACTCTGCTAAACTTTCTGAAGTTAGAGCTATTTTCTTGAAATTAAATGACAATTACTTTTCAACTGAGCTTCTTAAGGAGCATTGTTCATCTTTTGTTGAGTAGGCTAAAGGAGAAAAAATTATTCATTTATTTATATTTTGGTTGTTTTCAAGGCTTACAATTCAGGTTCTTGTTTATAAAAACAAACTTAAATTAACAGTATAATTCAAACTCTTTGAATGTTATACTATCTAATCATCACAATTAGTTAGTTTGTATGAGTTATAGAGTGGTACCAATTTATAGCGAAGTCGAAGGGACTAAAGAAATATTTTGTTTTAATTGTTATCTCGCTACAAAAATATAATTTTGCGCAGTAAAACTTGATGAGGAATCGAATCTACTACGTCATAGGCATAAATCCGCCATTATACGATTTTGCTATAAACGGAAGTGACTGTATACTTTGTATCTTAGTCAGTGCTGTAATTAGGAAGGGGACACCGTCCTCCAAAATGTTTGGTCTGTTATTGTTAAAGTAGTCGTTAGTGTAAGTAAAATATACCGATATCCCGGTTGTCCCATCCAGAGACTGCAGTTTCGTCCTTTTTATGGGCTCATCGGTCTGGAATAGGGAATAACCGAACTTGAAGCAGATGTCATCTCATTAAAGCTGAGAATGGCAGAGAGTCCGCAGACATGGTGCGGTTCGACTCATAAATTGAGAGCAAAGCTTGAGTATTAAGCAATAGGCTACCGCCTTTAAGACAGTTCTAAGACAAAGATACATGCTATATACCGACAGCCGGGTTATCCAATCCAGAGACTGCAGTTTCGTCTTACAAAAATACACGTATGACAAAACTGCAGTCTCTGGATTGGATAACCGGGCTGTCGGTATATTGCATGTATTTCTGCCTTATCCTTTTCTAGAGATGTGAGATAAGGATGAATGGCTTCCCCCCTGGATGTTCTGTATCCAACGATACCAGAATTGACCTGGTAGACAGTCACAGTTCGAAAGGAGATAGGGTTACAGACGCACACATAGACATCCACAAGTTTTAATCATTGAGAAGAGATAAAATGGAGGGAGCGAAGACTTTCATTCGTGAAGGAAAGACACCAAGTCATGTGATAGACTTTGAAGAATAGCGTTGGAAGAAATCAGGTTTCATTAACGTCTCAACCATTCGTCGATGTTGAGTCACGTGACTTGAGCTCATTGCCCAAGCATTTGCCTAGCCAATGATTAGACTTGCGCCCTCCATTTTAATTCCTGCTCTAAGATTTTAATAGTATGCTCAGGGGTAGTTGGTGCAGTTAGAAACCACGTTTTGAAGAAAATTAATTTTTACTTTTTGAATTAAAGGCGGTAAAATTAATCTATGCAAGTTTTCTCAGTTCAAAAAAAAAACGTCGACTATGATATCTATCAATAAAAAGGTGCAACCCCAAATATTTTTTCCCCCAATGAAACTGCCACATGTAAAAAAAGGCTGCATTTCTGTGTTCCTTAGACTGGCAACAGACACTTGTAAATAGATTCCCTATTTCCTCAATGGCGGCAAACTTTAATTCAGCGGGTTTTGTAATAGTATGTTAAATTTTACTTTGCAGCTAGTCAAGTATTTTATTATATTGCAAAATTACCAACAGAGAATGCTGCGAAAAACCTGGACGCCCTTTCAAAAATGGAGACATTTGTTCTTTCGAAGGATTTATGAGGAAAATGCTTAAAGTGCCATGTATCGGGTATGTCAATTTTAAAGTTAGAAATTTAAATAAAAAGGTAGTTAGCCTTGTTTAAATGCTTTATTTTCTGGAACGAAAGCGAATTTTTCTAGAAAATGAACTCTTGTGTTCCCAAAACTTAGAACTCAATACTTCGATATCGTCTCAAAACCTTTAATGTAGTAGGATATTTTTCCGATCGATCTATGTTTAACTCTATGGAATGTCTTGTGTTTATTCAATTTTTTCAAAACCCTGTTCTGTATCGAGAAAATCAATATTGTTTCGAAATCTTTAATGAATATGTTGCTTGAATCTAAAATTTATTTAAAAAGTTTTGTGATTAATGATTTTGAAAATTTCTGCACCGAAAACCAAATAGTTCTCAAAATCACTAGAGCTGTAGCAGTGTCATCAGAATTTCTTCTTTTTGATGGGGGGCAGGGGCTTATATACACTGCTCAAAACAATTAGGGGAGCAATTTGACAATCACACAAAAGTGAAGAAATCGTTGTGAGGTAGCCTTGCAAAGAGATACAATGAAGTATACACATGTAGTAAGATGCAATACAGCAAAGAAAAAAAAAGAAAAAAAAAGGCAGAAAACATTTGACTGGGAACTTTACTCCTCTAGAACAGTGAAACGAATTATGCCTATCCAACATCGTCTGCTACAGTTCTTTGTGTTTGCCCGGATTCCAGTCCCCCGATAAAATGTCAGGCCATGGAATCCGTAAATTACGGTGTTGTTGCATTTTCCAATCAAAAAGGCAATGAACGGTTGAATTTTACCGCTCAGACAGTGAAAAAATGAGCTTCTGTTAAATCACGATTTCTGCACTTGTATCCTTTTTCTGCTTTTCGACGACAGAAACGTTGATTTGCTTCCGAAGTTTATGTTTCATTCTCATGTTTCCTGAAAATATGGAGGCTTTATTGGAAATTTGTTTCCAGAATAATGTTTTTTTCAATTTTGTTAAAACCATGTGCTCCTCTAATTTTTTTGAGCAGTGTACTTTCGTAACAAGTTATGTTTACATCCTACGTTTGGCAAGATGACTTGGATTAAGGGCTCTGGGCTATCAATATGATCCCCCCCCTTCCGTTTGCATCCCTATTTTAAAGAGAGTTTTGATACTTTTTTGCATCCAACCAACCCAGCATACTTTTTTCAAATTTTTTAACATTGTTGTGGTTCTGAAAATATCTCCGAACTAAGTCAATGTTTATGTAATAAGCACAAGCCCGCCTTTTAGGGATCAATTGCCCTCTTGGCTTTGAGTAGTTAATGATTTTTCATACAAGAGGGCCGTGGTATTTGTTGTTATCCTATGAAATCTGCATTGAGTGGACACCTTTTACTCCCCCCCCCCCACCTTCCATGTAAAATTGAAAATGACGTACCTGAATAACCACATTGTGAATCCAGCTGTGCTATGTTTTATCATTATAATAATATCAATGTGTTGAGAAGGAACTAGTTACTGGGAAATAGAATAGCGAGCATGCACAAGTTAGCTCTTGTATTCTAACGTTGATTTCTACAAATGTAAAACAAAGAGTATCTTTAGAATTCATTCCAAAGCACTGTCTTTCTGTAGTTAGTTACTATACTACTGGCCTATTTGTAAAACCAAAGGGTAAAATATAATAAAAGAATCGCACTGTGTATGGCATGTTTTATTTTTAATTAGTATTGTATCATATAATATATTTGAAAATAAAAATCTTAGATTTGCATCAAACTGGGAGTTTTAGTGTAAGTGATCCTTTTCTAACAACATTTTACTATTTTGAAAAACGAATTGAAATCTTACGCAAGAATAGGGGGGAAGGATTTGAAAAATCTCATGTACCCTGACATGGGGAGGGGAGGGGGGATCAAGCATTGTCAAAATTATCCTTATGAAATGAATGAATGGCCCCGTAGTGGATAGAGCGTTGGTTTTCAAAATATCAGTTCAGGTTTTGAGTGCCTGTTCGGGCGGTTGCGTCCATCAGCTAGAAGTCGTTAAAATTATTGCAGCGGGAATGCTTCCTGCTTTTTAAAATCAGCGTCGCTTTTTCAAATTAAGCGCGAGATTTATGACACTTGAGACGTAAAACAAAGTATAATATTAGATCAGCGTTTCTTAAATTGTGTTCCGTGGACCCCCGGGTTCTACGGAGATCGTTCAAGGGTTCCTTCTATTAATTCAAAATTAGTCACTTAAATATTTGATAAAAAATCAGGTTTGAGTAAAGGTCTCTAACTATTATTTTCCGAATAAGCAGAGGAAGAAGTAATAAAATGAATTGTGGGAAGAGGCTCAACTTTTTCGACCTTCGACTAAATTACTGAAACGACATGGCATTCATTCTTCCACTAGAAATTTCCACAAACCATGTAAAGATCACAAGCTTTTCGGTGGAGTATGAATTATTTTTTCCACATAAATCGATTAAGCGCCGACGGAAATAATCTGCATTTCAAATTTTGTGAAAATTGGTTGAGTAGATTCTGTGTAAATGGTTTGGATGTAGGTTCATGAGTTCTATAGAGTTCATTATATGGATGCAAATCTACAACAATTTCCAAAAATTCGAACTACTCATTATTAAACTTGGAAATATTTGAACAATTATTACTTAAATATAACACTCAGTTAAAAAATTGTCTTGTATAAAAGTAATTGCATGATAGTTATGAATGAGATATTTTCAGCTGATATGTTTCATTTGCGAACTTTTCAAAGTAAAGTTGTAGTCAATGTTTTAAGCATTTCTTTCCTTTTGCTGTTAGCTTTAGCTCTTTGAATAAATTTCCTGTCTGCCTCTGCAGTAAATTTACTTTTCTCACTGCGATTCCCTATACTCCGAAATTTGTTTTTATTTTAAGTTCAAAGATATTTTTACTCCGCACACAGATGCTTTTGACATTTTTTATTTTTTTAGCGATTCATTTTCGTGTTAAGTTATTTTCTGGGATGAGACGCTTCAGCGCAGCAATTTCCCAATTTTCTGGGAATAATATTTTATTGCTTCGCTCATAATCACGTAATGATCCTTACACAAAAGAAAAATAGCTACCATTTATAAATTAACTAAAGCTGCGAAAATAGTTGATTTAAGAATAAAATAATACTGATACCGAAGGGAAGAAAAAAATACTGCAAGCAAGCCATTTTAAATTTGATTAGTAATTAAACATTCTTTATCCAATGCAAACAATTTCACTATTTTGGATCAACTGTTTTTCTTTTCTAAAAATACCAGAATTTAACAAATAACGTCTCCAAAATTACTCGAAATCAGTAAAAAAATTATTTTGAAGAAAATAAACTTTATTGGGAGAACTAAATAAATTCCTTTATGCTTGAAAAATCAACGAATAGGACTGGAAAAAATCAAGAATCTTCAAAAATCAAGGAATCCCTTGTCCCGATCCAAAAGATGTGAAAAGGTATACCTTGAAAACTGCGTTTTACATTTTTTTACTAGTCGGTAAGTTATTAGAAATTCGTAAAATACAGAAGTGCAAACTGCAAGTCTAAACTGAAATGTGAAAATTCGTCAAAGTATCCCAAAAAGTCCCCCGTCATCCCAGAGCAACATTAAGCAGATCGTGCTTATGACCTTTGAGGACTAAGGGTAAGAAATTTATTCGGTGCCCCCCCCCCCTCCTTCTCCGCTTGTACTGTATAGTGAAGCAATAGGATCTGATCCTAGCGTGTAATTTCCGAAATGAATACAAATTTGGTTGTCTTTACCTTTATCTTTAGTAATAATAAAGCTGAAAGTCTCCCTGTCTGTCAGGATCTCTCTCTGTCCGGATCTCTGTCTGTCTGCCTGGATGTCTGTGACGCGCATAGCGCCTAGACCGTTCGGCCGATTTTCATGAAATTTGGCACAAAGTTAGTTTGTAGCATGGGGGTGTGCACCTCGAAGCGATGTTTCGAAAATTCGATTTTGTTCTTTTTCTATTCCAATTTTAAGAAGAAAAATATCATAAGATGGACGAGTAAATTACGACATTATCATAACGTGTAACCGTAATATGACCACAATCCAGTTGGCGAGATACGAAATGATCATAACGTGAATCCGTAACATGGGCACAAGCCAATTGGCGAGAAAATTCGCCATACATTATTTGTAAATATACAGGCGAACCAAAAGACCTTTTGATTTTTCTATTACGAGCAATGCCGTGCGGGTACCACTAGTATCTTTTAATTGAGTGATTTGCCGGATCGTTGATAGTGTAGATCCGCGGATACAGATACGGATCTCAACTTTTTTACCTAGTTTTTTTTTCCAGTCCAAGTCAGTGTCGGATCCCTACATTCGGGGACCAGTCGCAATCTATTTTTGGGGCCTCTTCACACAACGTAAACATTTTTCATGTGCAGTTTTGGATCCCTTTGGGAGGGGCCTCGGTAGCGCAGTTGGTTGGCACGTCATTGCAGTAATCCCGAGGTGGTGGGTTCGATTCCCGCCCGTTGCCCTGGTTGTAACTTCCTTCTCTGTGCTGTTAAATTCTGTCCTACACTATGTGCCTGTATTGTGCTATCTGTCATATGGGACGTGAGTTCATAAACGGGTCCTGTGTGACCAAGTACACGAACTCGAACTGTATGTTGTCAATAAACCAAACCCTTTGGGAACCTTGCGGTCGCGAGTGCAATGGGAAAGGAACGCTGGGAGGAATGGAACAGCGCTGCATATATGCTGAAATAAAAAGTGAATAAATATTTCTAGCTTGCTTGCTAGAATCTAAAGCTTGCTAATTTCCATTTTGCTCGCCCGCGAATGAATGTTGAGTTTTTTTTTTTTTTTCGACCCGATCACATGTGCATACATACTTAAGAACGTATAGACGCCCGAAATATCCATTTTGATGATTCCCGAGTTAATTAAGAGTTTTCTCGTGACGTCTGTATGTACCTATGTATTTGCGTATGTACGGATGTGCGTAAGTATGTCGCATAACTCAAGTACGGTATGTCCTAGAAAGTTGAAATTTAGTACGTAGACTCCCAGTGGGGTCTAGTTGTGCACCTCTATTTTGATTGCATTCGGGTGTTTCTAAAGGGGTCTTTTGCACCTTTTTCGGGAGAAACCATTGGTAATTTCGATGCAAACTCAAGGCGAAGTATCGCCAGTCTTTTGGTCGCCAAAATTTGTAGCCAACTTGGCGACAAATTTGGCAAATTTTCTTTTTCTTTTTTAAAAATCTGGTTACAGTTTGACCGCTGTTGGTTAAATTTAGAAAACTAATTATTGAATCACATTAAAATTGCCAACAATGGGGGGGAAAAATTGGTGTAAAAGGAAGTGATGTGATGCATACATACAAGGATTAGCTTCGGGTGATTCATGGGGCAGATACAGAGGGGTGAAAAACCTAACTTGTTCTGTAGTGTCACCTTAGTCGCGTCTTCTTTAGTTTTCATTGGTGGCGAATATTTGTTTTCCTTGGCGAGCGGGACGCTCCCGCGTCACTTGATAATATAGTTATCTACTTTTAAGCTTGGCGACGTTTATTGACGACAGAAACAATTTAAAAAAAATCTAGTCGTAAAATGGGAACAGAAGCTGAAAAAGACAACCAAAACGCAACACAACAAACACTTGACGAGACTTGACGAAAAATGTCGCCAAAAAAAGTGGCTCAAATGCAGCAATTATATTGAAAGTTTTCGTTCAGTAATTTGTGGTTTATGTGTCATCAAACCTACGTAGAAACTACTTATCAGGTGAAACCATGTATTTTTGAGCAATCACGATTGCTTATTGTTCTCACTTGACTTTTTTGATGTGCTATCATTTTATTTTCCCGCCAGCACCCTCCGCAGCATCACCGTCGACCGGGTCCTCACGATGCTGCTCCTATAGCGAAAACCGTCTCCAGGTTGCATCCATGTCCTACACACACGCGCATACATATAAAACTACTCGTACACATGCACACACACACACACACACTCAAACACATGCACCTACACACACATACACAAACACACACACAAACACAGACACACACGCATAAATACAGACACCTACACATACACACACACATCTACACATACACACACATACACACAAGTAACCACACATTCATGCCTGCACACAGACACAAACACATATGTCTACACACACATACACATACTCCCCCCACACACATACACATACCCCCCCACACACACATTAATACACACAACTACCCACACGCTTAAGCCAGCACACAGACACAAACACACATGCCTACACACAAATACACATACCCCTACACGCAAACACACATACCCCCCCCCCACACACACAAACACACACGCCTTCATACACACACTCTTGATTGCGAAAAACATAATTTGAATTCAAGATGTCAAAATTCAAATAAATTTTTTTTTCTTCTTTTGTCTTTGTGTTCTTTTATACAGAGATAGATTCGGCGTTTTACCCTGCAAGCCTTGAAACAGGACTAATAAATGAAAACTAATATTTTAGAAAGTATTCAATCTAAGCCATTAAAAGTAGAACAAATCCGCCAAAGGATAAAGAACAGTTCTCGAAAACTTACGTTAAAATTCAAAATAAACCATCGGGTAAATAAAAGAGGTCATTAAGGGCAGTTACAACTTCATTTAAATTAAAATGTTATATAATAGTTTAAAAAAAACACTAAAAGCTTCGCTATTTGTTGCCAATGGGGTTGCTTCCTTCAGCCAAAAGTACTACTTTTGGTCACTGAAATTGATATAATAACCAAAAAAAAAAAAAAAAAAACATGGAGTAAACTCATTTTTCCAACGCTTGATTTTTTATTAATTTTTTAGAATGTCCGATTTTGAAAACAAGGCATGGTCTTTATGACGTCACAAATGGGGTCATCTCCACTGGCGTGCTTTATGAGCTCAACTTTGGCACATCTCTCTTGGCGCACTGTATGCTTACGCTTGCTGTCTACCGCGTTTCGACGTTATAATAATCAAGAAGTGAATTACATGTTGCGCTTTACGCTTGCTATCAACCATATCGTTGCAAGTACACGTGAATAAAAATGCGGATTACATATTGCGCTCTGTGCAAATGGCATCAGTGGATGGCGTTTCATCATTTGTGATGTCATGTGCTGAAACGTAAACAATGAAATTGCACCGCTTAAAATGATTGTTGCAAATATTAAACTTTGCCAATTGATTTTAAAAACTGGTTAAATCCTATGTTTTTTATCATGCTCCTTCAGAAAAAAATCCTTTTAAATTGCGGAAACGACCCCATTTCACCTAAGTGACCAAGTTATCTTTTATTAACTCAACAGCGTGAATTTTGTTTGCTTTTGAATGTTTCTTTCTCATTCTCAAAAGGTTGTGATTAGAAGTTTATCTCCCCTCCCCCCCCTCCATTACCATTTGTAGTGTTATGGTATCAATAGCGAGTATCGAATGTTTAACATTATACATATTGTTTAACATTATATAGCTATTGTATAACTTCATGTTTTTTGAAATCCCTAAATATTATGAAAGCAGTGACAAAAGCGAAAATGTATCTGCCTTGAAATTTTACCACATTTATGGCGAGTATCGCTACTATACATATAAAATCATACAAGTAGAAAGCATTTAAGCCCTGAATGAATTTTTCATTGGTTTGGTTAAGGGGGTGGAGAATTGAGCTATCAAGCAGAAGTTAACTCCTTTTAACTCTGTTCATCATTTTCAAATACAAGGTACACTAAATGTCTTCAAGTTGGAATTCGTACAAGAAAACTCTCGGACTTATCATAGGCTGAAAATTTTCGGGTTAATTTAAAGTCGTACTCACATCTAATAGATGGCAGCACTAAAGCAGAAATTAATTTTCAGTTGAAATTCACGGGTAAATTTAAAGTCTTACTCACGTCCAACAGATGGCAGCACTAAAATCTTTTTTGTAAATTTGATTAGGTAGGAAAAAGTCTAAAGTTTTTTGCATTAAGTTGATTCTGTCTTTTCTCTCACACATTTCTTGTTTTTTTTTACTGAAGATACGATAGTTCGACTTAGTTGTATCAGTCAGAACTTGCATAGATTTGAGAGAATTTAGACTGCCTTGCCCATTCCTGTACCATCTCCCTGATAATATATAATTCTTTACTAATATATATATATATATATATATATATATATATATATATATATATATATATATATATATATATATATATATATATATATATATATATATATATATATATATATATATATATATATATATAAAAAATATACTAGCAGTACCCGCACGTCCCGTGCTAAGAATTTGAAGGAAGTCCGTTGAGTTAAAAAAAAAATCCAGCCCCCCCCCCCCCCCTCTGTTTTTACGCAAAGTTCGACGCCTACGGCGACTGTTTAAATAAATTTGGCAGCGGTATTAACTAATCAAATCGAACTTTTTCGTATTTTCTAAACGGTTTGTTCTGCAGTTTAAAATTTTTCGTCAAATAAACAAAAAAGACACCAAACGGTATCTTTCAAATGTAAAATAATTCTTACTCTACTATTGTTTATCGATGGAAACGGAATCTGGGCCTCAAACTGGAGAAAGCACTTTATTATTTTCAGTATTTCATGGTTGCTCACAGTTGTGGAAGTGCGGTGATCGCTTGAGAGCAAATGCTAAATTCTGTGTCATTACACCGTGCAGTCTTTCGTAGTGAAAAGGCGCTAGCATACATCATTGTACTGGAGGGTTGTAACGTGCCCCTATTACTTTGTCGAGCACTGATTGAATCTTACCAAGACAGTTACAACTACGTCATTTTTGAATTTACAACAAATTTCCGAAGTTTAAAGAGCTTGAACTCACTAATCACTACATTGTATTCACAAAAAAATTTTCACCCAAAAAGTCGGCCTTAATTTTCACTTTGCACCGATCCCAAATGAATGTTGAATTTTTTGGTCCGTCTCTCTGGAATCCATTTTTTTTACCCGACTCCCTCGATTTTACTTAATCCTGTTTTGACCAAAAGAAAAAAGGCATTCAGGTCACTACATTTTCCTCCTGAAAAACACACTCTCTTGTGTGTGTGTGTTGGTGTATGTGTGAATGCCTGCAAGAGTGTGTGAGTGCATGTGTATAGTGCGTGTGTATGTGTTCATGCAGCAGAAATGTGTATGCAGTGTGTGTGTGTGCATTTAGGAGTCTTTGAAAAATAACGATTCTCTGTCAAGATCATAGAAGCCCCATTATTGCAATAGGTTAAAGACGGCCTATTGTGTGTGTGTGTGGTGTTTGTGTACGCGCGGGCGTGTACGTGTGTTTAGGGTATGATTTTGCCGGTTAGTGCTGGTTGTGGAGGCGGCACAGGACCAGAGGAGCACGGTGGTGCTCGCAGCGGCCCCAGTCCAAAATTTCAAAGTAACATACACTGCGGTCTGATGACGTAAATAAGCAACTCGTTGATTGCTTAGAAAGGCCCTCATAGTTAAATTTTACAACACATAAAAAATGTTCTTGTTCTAATTTTAGGCTATAGTGCCTACAATTTTATCTTTCAAGCTCAGCATCACTAAAATGAATGCACGTGTTTTTTTTAATTATTATTTCAGATAAATCATTGTAAAGGGTGTCCCAAAATTAACGCAAGATTTGAATTTGCCACCATTTTTTCCATAAATTGTTGGCAGCCATGAAAAAAGAACAATTTGACAGTTGAGAGTTTAGACCCTAAACTCTCAGCTGTCAAATTCTTCTTTTTTCAGGGTTGCCAACCATTTATTGCAAAAATGGCGGCAAATTCAAATCTTGCATTAATTTTGGAACACCCTTTATAACTGCTACTATTAGCATATTTAATTGATTTTTTTTATGCCTGGTTAAATTTTTTGATTAAAAACACAACTGTCCAAGAATATTTTTAACATCCCCCCCCCCATTTTTGAGATAAAAATATAAAAAGAAATGGAAACCTTGGAAAAAAAACGCTGCTTCAGAAACCTTTTTTTTTTTTAATGTGCATCCAAGTACTGCAAGATTTTAGTTAAGTAAAAATTAAAGAAAAAACTTTAGTTTCTAAAAATTAGTATTTAAAATGTCTTCTCTCTTTATTCAATGATAGTTACAATAATTAACTGTGCTCAGGGTTTCCAACAGGTTCGTTCGCGTCTCCAGCTACGTTCGCGTGGATGTAGATTTCGTCAATCAATTTTGTTTAATGGCCAACACAGGCAGAGGTTAAATAATTACAACAAAGAGGATAAAAAAAAACCTTGAATTATGAAATTTTGAATTTAAATTATGTTTTTCTCAATCACGAGTTGCGACAGGGCCCTACTCATTGGGGGCTATTGTTTCTAGAAACAGCTCCTGTCCCCCGAAGCCTACCCCTCCTCCTGGGTGGTTACGTGTGTATAGTTGTGTGTGTGTGTGCATGTGTAGGCGCGCGGCCGTGCATGTGCAGGCTTGTGTGTGTGCGTAGACCTGTGTATACACGTAGGTGTGTGTGAGCGTATGTGTGTGTGTGTATGAGCGTGCATGTGTGTAGGACATGGACGCCATCGACCAGGAGAAACGGATTCCAGGAGGCAGTGCTCGGAGTCGCGCCTGCAGAGGCCTGTGGTGCTGGTGTGCCTGTTCCAAGCTGAAAAAGGAACCAAACGCCGAGGACGGTGAAATGAAAGCAATAAGCAATCGTGATCCCTGAAAAAAGAAACCTACACAAATTTAATCAGTTTTTTATATAGAGGAGTAGAAAATTCCTAAAATCTTAATAAGGTCAGCAGTTCTTAAATGAGGTCAATTGAAATTATTCAATAGCTCACTACCTGAAAAAAAGGAACGGAGATCACGTGACGCATGTCTGTCCTGAAGAAATGAAGTAAAATATGCCTAACACTGCAATGGAACCCCCCCCCCCCATCCCCAAAATAGCTCAAAACAGTCACTACAATCCTAATTGAAATACATTTCCTAAAACGTCCCTTTAGAGTCAGTCTCTTAAAAGCACATTACAGTCTCTTAAAATCCCGATTTGAAGAAAGTTAACCGTTCCTAAATGACATCAAGTGTCCTATTTAAAATACCAAAAAATAATGTCAGTAAGAATTCCATTAAATCAGAGTAAGAACAACACTTTTTGAAAAGCAGGGGCTCCGCCCCCTGCTCTTACTCGTATTGCCCGTGAATAACAGTAAGCCACTTGCGCAGGTTCAATTTCGGCGGGTGACAATTGATGATTTTAAGCGCGTTAAAACATCCCTTGACATCCTCAGGACTGGATGTCCGGCCTTTTAATATTTACAAGGAGACGGTACGACCGTGGGGTCGGAGATTTGAGTCTTTTTTTTTTTTTTTTTTTGTAGTGAAAGAGGACCCCTAGTACCTTACGTGGTTAAAGTAATACGATGCAATACTCAGAAAATTACGAGAAAAAATGATTTTAAGTCGCCACGGAGTCTCCTAGGCGCCTTATGAATTTAAAAAGTCAGTCTCTTGACGAGCCGTCGCTAGCCTAGTTGGTTAAGGCGCGATCTTATGCTCCAGAGATTGCACGATCGAATCCCACTCTGTGGACCTTTTTCTTTTCGACTTGCTATCACAACAATTAGTGGTAACGCTTTTCACCCCTATATTACTTTCTGAAATTTGTTTTTGCTAAGGATCACAAACTTTTTCAGTCACTGAAAAACATTCTTGCTTGTTATTCTGTACGTTTTCATTTGCCTCGTAAAGGTTTTTGACCTGTGGTCCCCGTACGGTTATAAGGAACATCTCCTCATAGGACATTCGGATTTTTGAGCAATCACGATTGCTTATTGTTCTCACTTGACTGTTTTGATGTCCTATCATTTTATTTTCCCACCGCCACCCTCTGCAGCATCACCGTCGACCGTGTCCTCACAATGCTGCTCCTATAGCGAAAGCCGTCTCCAGGTTGCATCCATGTCCTACACACACGCGCATAAATACACAACTGCACACAGACACAAACACATATGCCTACACCCCCCCCACACGCACATTCATATACACAACCACCCACACACACACTTAGCCAGCGCACAACCACAAACTCACATGCCTACACACACACACAAACACACACGCCTAGATACACACACTCGTGATTGCGAAAAACATAATTTAAATTCAAGATGTCAAAATTCAAATTAATTTTTTTTGTTATCACAGCAATTATTGAAATAGTTTCTCTTCCCTACATAATTTTTAAGAATTTATTTACATCACTTTTTTGAGCAATCACGATTGCTAGTTGTTTTCATTTGGCCGTCCTTGATGTCTGGTTCCTTTTTCAACTCCACCGCCCACTGCAGGCGCAGATCCGGCGCGACTCCTCTGGTCCTGAGCACTGTCCCCCGGTAGCCGCTGCTCCTAGTCAGTGGCGTCCATGTCCTAGACACACGCACGCTCATGCACACTCACACACGCGCCCATTGCACACATACACACACGCCAACGTGCATACACACAGGTCTACGCACACACACAAGCCTACACATACGCAACTATACACACGTAACCGTCTAAGAGGAGGGATAGGAACCGTTTCTAGAAACAAGCGAGAGGGGTAGTAACCAATGAGTAGGGTCCTGTCGCAACTCGTGATTGCGAAAAACATAATTTGAATTCAAAATTTCAGAATTCAAATTTATTTTGAAAATTCGATTTTTTTTAAAATTATTTTCTTTTTTTCTAGCAAACCAATTTAAAACAATTCATATTTTTCATTCTACCACTACTTTGTTACCACTAATTGTTGAGGTAGCAAAAAAAGAAAAAAAAATGTCCAGAGTGGCATTCGATTGTGCTATCTCTGGATCACAAGATCGCGTCTTAACCAGCTAGGCTAGCGGTGGCTCGTCAAGAGGCCCTACATTTTAAACTCATAAGGTGCCTAGGAGACTCCATGGTGACTTTAAATCAATTTTTCTCATAATTTTTTTGAGTATTGCGTCGTATTACTTTAACAATGTAAGGTACTAGGGTAATCTTTCACCACAAAAAAAAAATATTGACGCAAATCTCCGACCCCACAGTCGTGCCGTGCCGTCTCCTTGTTAGAGAGGTGAGACACATTGGAATGGCTTCCCCTAAATATCCTGAATCTAACAAATATCGTTGACAGTATTGACCAGCTAAACATTGCCAGTCCGGAAGAGTCACTGCATTTTCTCTTTGAGATTCTATAAAACTCATCTTTTTTTTAGTTATTGGAATAATCTTGGAACGTTTTTTTTTTCTAAATTAAAGATGCCCTATGTCGTATTTTTCGTTTAATGTACTCTATTTTTTACGGAAAGAGGATCAGGATTTTCACTTTGTTCTAATCGTTGCGCATTTTAATATAACCATGGAGTATGGTAAACGTCAGCGAGCAGGGGTCGGGTTGCCCATTCATTTAAGAAAAAGAATTTGAAAACTAATTTCTTTTTCTTTCAAATGTTTTAACATTCATTCACTGATCGTGTATGTCTCGATTTTTCATATTGTGTTGGTGAATTTTTTTTTTCTTTTCACAAACAAGAGATAAACAGGCAAAAAAGTCGGCTATTGAAATTTTTATTCCATTTAACGAAAGAGTTTTCAATGTTACAAAGATTTTAGAGTCCGTAAACATCACTTGAAGGGCTATCATTTCTTTGTTGTGGAAAATTTGGTTTCGTCATAGGATGAACTTTCTAAGTAAGTATACTCCCAGTGGGAACTTTTCTAGGAGCTGATAAGTCATTCAAATATGCATGAAAGCTATTCGATGAAGCCTTGGCATTTTTACCAGAGGCATTTGTTCTGCACATTCAGCAAAACAATTACTGCTTTTGCTTTGAAGTTGCTCCAGTTTGCTAAAGCATCCCTCATACCTCTTCAATTTCAGACTCAGGATCAGGACACCCAAATGAATCTTCTAGTGCAACAAATTTAGATAATTAATTTTCCCAAAGGTTAGTTGCAAAAGTAGATGCAAAATGCTTTTTCTCTGAATACCCGAGTTTGAACTTGATTCTGTGGCTTTCAAGATAATACACTAGTGTCACCCAGTTTTTTTTTCCACCAGCCGTTGTTTTGATTTTGCATTATCAGAACTTTAAGAGGACTGTTTTTCTTTAAACATACCTTTTCACAATCTGTTTTTCCAGAAACAGTTGTCACTTCATTGTTTTCTTCAAGTATAGTACTTTTCAGATATATTGACACGTTCGGTTGTACATAATCAGATAACGGTAAACCGTTACTACTTGAAACGTAGTGAGTTCTTTTTTCACGAAAGATTTGGTTTTGTCACGGGATGAACTTTAGAAGCAGGCTTTTTTTTTTTGTCTTTTCAGAGGAACTAATGGATTATTACAGCTTGTATCAAAGCTACCCGACAGATTTTATTTAGAGGTCAAAGAACGTTCGGTGAAACACTGGCTTTGTCGGGGATGTTTTCGACTTTACTAAGGAATCATCCCATAACCTTCATATTCAGACTCGGAATCAAGGCAATCTGATGTATCTTCCTTCTGCAACAAATTTAAATACTCGATGTAGCGAAAGGTTGGTTGGAGAAGTAGATGCTAAATGTTTTTCCTATGAATCCAAGATTGAACTTGATTCTTGTGAGCTTGAAGATAATTCGTGTTTTCCACTAGCATTTCTCATTGTTATTTTTGTTTGAGCAGCTATTGTTTTGAGTGTGCATTGTCTGAAAATTAAGAGGATCTACAGTAAGATCATTGGTTTTCTTTTCTTTGGGCGGTGTTTCATAAGTTTGTTTTACAGGCACATTTCTCCGTTTGTCTTTTTCTTCAAGTGTAGTTTTTGGTTTTTTTTCGTATAAATTGGCTCATTTGATTTTTTATCATCTGAGTCGGGAAAATCAACGCTACATGAAACGCTATAAATAATCTTCTATAGAAAGTTTACCCCTGTCATGGTTCCAACTTTCAAGCAGCTGTCTTCTCACTTTGTTTCTTTCCAGGAATCTGTTGTCAGTCATATTTGTTTGGAGCTATATTTATTTTACTTTTAGACTTGGAATCAAAAAATTTCGATGCTGCAACGAATTTAGATTCTGTTTTTTTCAAAAGAAAAATTGCAGCAGTAGAAGCAAAATAAATTTCCGTTGATTCCAAAATCTGAAGATTAAGAAAATCACTGCCCGAAACACTATGAATACAATTTTTCCGAAAATTTACCCTAGTCATTGGTTTTAATTTTCAAGCAGCTGTCTTCCCACTTTGGTTCTTTCCAGGAATCTGTTTCAGTCATATTTGTGTGGAGCCATATTTATTTCTCTTTTAGACTTGGAATCAACAAATTTCGATGCTGCAACGAATTTAGATTGTTTTTTCCAAAAGATAAGTTGCAGGAGTAGAAGCAAATTGGTTTTCCGTTGACTCCAAAATCTAAAGATTATGAATATCACTACCTGAAACACTATGAATACAATTTTTCCGAAAATTTACCCTAGTCATTGGTTTTAATTTTCAAGCAGCTGTCTTCCCCCTTTGGTTCTTTCCAGGAATCTGTTTCAGTCATATTTGTGTGGAGCCATATTTATTTCTCTTTTAGACTTGGAATCAAAAAATTTCGACGCTGCAACGAATTTAGATTGTTTTTTCCAAAAGATAAGTTGCAGGAGTAGAAGCAAATTGGTTTTCCGTTGACTCCAAAATCTAAAGATTATGAATATCACTACCTGAAACACTATGAATACAATTTTTCCGAAAATTTACCCTAGTCATTGGTTTTAATTTTCAAGCAGCTGTCTTCCCCCTTTGGTTCTTTCCAGGAATCTGTTTCAGTCATATTTGTGTGGAGCCATATTTATTTCTCTTTTAGACTTGGAATCAACAAATTTCGATGCTGCAACGAATTTAGATTCTGTTTTTATCAAAAGAAAAATCGCAGCAGTAGAAGCAAAATAATTTTCCGTTGATTCCAAAATCTGAAAATTAAGAATATCACTACCTGAAACACTATGAATAATCTTTTTCGGAAAATGTACCCTAGTCATGGTTTCAATTTTCAACCAGCTGTCATTCCACTTTGTTTGTTTCTTTCCAAGAATCTGTTTCAATAATATTTGTTTGGAGCCATATTTGTTTCACTTTTAGACTTGGAATCAAAAAATTTCGATGCTGCAACGAATTTAGATTCTGTTTTCACCAAAAGATAAGTTGCGGCAGTAGAAGCAAAATATTTTTCCGTTGATTCCAAAATCTGAAGTCGAAACTATTATGTGGTGTTGGTTAACGAAAAATTAAATGTATGTTTCGGGTTTCTCCCAAGTTGCGATTGATATTGATTACAAGATCTGAGTTGGTGTTATAGATATTTGGTAGAGATATATAGCGAGCTGCAGGGGTGTGGATGAGGGGTGATGATGTTGATACAGGCAGTGATTTTGTGCTTGAGGGGAGGGAAGGCGAATCATCCCAGTTGTATTTTGCCATGTTTGGCATTGATTTGGCTCTTGTTACGGACGGATAGTTCCATTTCTTACTTGAGGATGGAAGATTTGGCATGGAATAGTGTGACAGCGGAGGAAGTGCTGACAGCCAAATCACTTTCTTCGTATAGTGAAATTTTTTTTCTGGAGGATTAAGATATGACACAATGACTGGATCAAGATTTATGCTTCTAAGTGAAAAGTGATGCTTTGCTGCTGCATGCCGGAACTCCAGAGAGGGAGTGTTCCTCACCTAAAAAAATGAAACATTTAGCATAAGTGTGTTTTTTTGCACTCTGACACGTTAATGTTATTCACACACGCACACATCTTTGAGCAGGAATTAGTAAATGGAGGGAGCAAGTCCAATCATATGCTTAGCAAAAGCTGAGGCAAGCATTCCAAGTCGCGTGACTCTACAACCACGAATGATTGACTCGTCTTGCGTGAAACTAGCGAAAGAAACCTGATTTCTTCCAATACTTTTCCTTAAAACCTATCACGTGATTTGGGCTCTTTGCTTCACGAATGAAATTGTTCACTCCCTCTATTTTATCTCTTCTCCTTGGCACACACTCGCATAAGGGTTGCGCAGATGAAGAGTGGACAGTTTGAATAAAAATAAAACTTTTATTGTAAATCGAAGAGAAATCCCCATGGGCGTTGAAACACAGGTCTCAGCGTTGCGGCAGCAGGTCGAAGCCTTCGCTGCAGAAAGATCGGGGCAGATTCCTGAGGAATTCCTGCACGTATTCCTTCACTTTATCGTCCGAATGGAAACGTTTCTTTTCATTTATAATGCTCTCTTAAATGGCACAAATAAGTGGAAGTCACTGGGTGATAAGTCTGGACTATACTGTTAGGGTATTTGCTTATTTGTTTAGGGTATTGTATCTTAGATGTTTGTATATGACAGTGTGAACCTTTCCTTTAGCCAGGTTGAGTTCGTCACTGATTTCACGGGCCTTAATCCTTCGATCAGGTCGGATCATTTCAATAACCATTGGAACATTGGTGATCGCCATGTTTGCATGGCCCCCCGCCTCGGCAGATTCGATGTCGTTTGCCGACCTTCTCGAAAAATGTTGCACCACTTGTTTACAGCCGTACGAACTAAACACTGGTCGCCATACACTGCTACCGTTCTCCAATAGAGGTTCGTGTTACGCTCATCTTCCGCAACCAGAAACAATACTACCGCTCGTTGTTCCGATCTGGACGCATTCATGGGTAGCACGACTTTCCTTTTGCACAACTTCCTCTACTGTTAACAGGTTTCACCGCTGAGCGGCATCTGAGATGCATGTGCATACCTCATACCATCCTTTATATACATGTAATACACCGCCAGCTCAGTCAATTCCAGCCGAGGACTGCAGTTTCGTGCTTATTAGCACTCATCAGCCGGCATAGGAAAGTGACCGAGCTGGAGATGGAAAACCTCTTAAGGAAGCCAAGAGTGCCAAACAAACTGGTAGCTAATACAGAATTAGCACTGATCAGACGAGTGACCGAAACAATGGTTCGGTTCAACTCGAATGACACGAGTTGCAGTGTTGTGGCGCTGTAATCGAATCATTCACTCTGACGTCACCGCACTTGTCCGCTTTTTATTTGAGCAACCCTTTGATACGTGCAGTTGGGTGGATCGAAATTTTTTTTTCGGCCAGGGTGAGAAAAGTTGTCCGCCAGGACTAAACACTTGCATGTGAACCTCCAAGTTGGTCAAATAAAATCTTCATGCTCCGCAAGGTGGTCAAAGTTCGCAAGATTGAGCATTAAGATGCATTTTTTTTCCTTTACGAATACACTAACTCTTAATAACATTTCAAATCGGCCAGGGTGAAAAAGGTATGCTTTGGGGGTGTAATACTATGATATAAAGTTATATCACTGTGCGATAAAATTTTTATGGGCCCTATGGCGGTCGAAATTCGCAAAGCGAGCCTTAAAGTTTTATATTTTTATCACGAATGAAAAAAAAATCAACTTTTGAAATCGACCACGGGGAGAGAAGTTGCTTCATACGATTCAAACAATTCACACCCGCTATAGAAAGCAATTGATCACGTGATTCGCTATTTACAAATCTCACTTTTATTGGAATGAGATTAGTTAAGCCACAGCAAAATGATATCAATAAACAATTTTCATTTCCCAACTAAAAAAAAAGCCGCCTGCTTTATCTAGTGGTTAGAGAAGTCTGACTGCGGGAGGAAGGTCCCGGGTTCGAATCCCGGCTCGGACATGGACGTACCTTCTCTCTCCTGTCCTTGTCCTTTCTTTGTGTGAATATGCTGCTGTGGTGTGAATGGTTGCCTAAACTATGAACGGATCCTTATGGCATGTGTGTACTGTAAAAGTCGGACTTCGCACTAAATTACGGTACAGTTGAAAAAACACAGCGCACTCGACGGTAAATCACGGTTATCACAAATTTGCCATTTCAACTGCGCTTGCGCGCGGACTTTGCCGATTTCAAAATCTTGCTAAAATTAATTACAAACATTTTAAATTTGCTAATAAATATGAGATAGCAACAGATGAAAATTAGAAATCACAAAGCTATCTCTGATTTAGGCCAAATTTTTAAATACAAAGCCGAACCCTAAACCTAAATAAAAAGGTATAATATTAAGCTGTTTACGCCTAACGTAAAATATCCGCAAAAGACAGATATCTCTATTCATGTTCCAATCATTTTTGAAGTACACAATGTGTTTTAAATTTATGTTAAATAATTATTTCCAAACCTTTAAATATTGAAGTGTCATTTTTCTCTTAAGATTACAGTTATTCATATCCGTAGTTTCATATAATATATCACGAAATCACTGTGAACGTATTCTAATCGCATTCATTAATTTGTTGGAATTCTAGCTCAGCCTAAATAGTAACAAGCAACACGAAATCTTAAAACAGAAAGCCCAAAAAACTAAGTCTGCGCGCAAGCGCAGTTGAAACGGCAAATTTGTGATAACCGGGATTTAACGTCTAGTAAGAAGCGCCCCCCGAATTGCCAGCTCGGCTGGCACACGACAACAACACAACTGTGATGCCCACAACATACTAGTTTTATTTTATTTTACAGAATAGTGATATATTTATAAAATGTTTTTTAATTAAATAGTGCCAAGAAATATTTATTTTTTAAGGAACTTACCTGTACTTGTATTTATTTGAAATCTAGATGTAGCAACATTATAACGGTTATGTGTCTATTTTAGAAAGCTTACATTCAAAATTTTGCATATGTCTACCAAAAAAACTTTGGTAAAACTCTAGGTAGTTTTTATTGTTTTTATTTTAGTTTAAAGAATGCATTTCTTGGCACCTTTTCTGCCCGTGGTTGATTTCAAAAGTTTGAGAAATTAATGCATTCGTGATGAAAAAATCTCTCTTTTTCGTTCGACATATGAATTTTAACTACCAACGGTACATCAAGATTTTATCGGACTGTGATGTAGTTTTATATCATAGTAGAGGGTGTTTCAAAATGAATAGCGGGGTTTTAACATGTTATAGTATTTATTACACCAAACTTACAGCCACAAGTGATAGATCAAATGAAAGAGAAACTCAGTTTTGTTTGTTGACATCAGTGCGCATGCGCGTGGAATGTTTCTGCTGCAATCCGCTAGAAAGCGCTTGTAGCAAAGATGGCGACTAAAGAACAGAAAGCGTTTTGTGTTTTATCTTTCAGCAAGATGGTGTGCCGCCTCACTGGCATAATTAGGTACGCGAATGGCTTAACCTAACTGTACCCGACCGCTGGATTGGCAGTAAGGGGCCTAATGACAGGGCTTGTTTCCCATGGCCCCCACGGTCACCCGACCTAACGCCGTGAGACTTCTATCCTTGGGGGTTTATTAAGGACCGTGTGTATGTGCCTCCACTGCCAGTCGACCTTCCCGAATTAAGGAACAGGATTGAAACAGCTGTTGCAGCAATGACTAATGAGACACTCATCAAAGTTTGGGAAGAACTCGCATATCGTCTTGACGTGTGCCGAATAGTGCTCACATTGAACACTTGTAGGCTGTTATGTAAAAAACTGTTTGAGTTTCTCTTCCATTTGATATATCACTTGTGGCTTTTTGTTTGGTGTAATAAATATTATAACATGTTAAAACCCCGCTATTCATTTTGAAACACCCTGTATTTCACCCAATTGGGCACCTTTTTTCATCCTGGCCGATTTGAGAACTAATTAAAAAATTATGTATTCGTAAAGAAGAAAAAATGCATTTTTGGCCTCAATTAGTGAACTTTGACCGTCCGCGGAGCATGAAGATTTTACTTGACCAACTTGAAATTTCACATGCAAATGTTTAGTCCTAGTGGAACACTTTTCTCACCCTGGGCGATTTAAAATTCCGATTTTTTTCTAGACCCATTTTAATGTATGCATATATGTAATCTGTTTACATACTTATACCGCGTCTTCTTAAGTTGTAACTAAAATAAGGATGTTAAAATTGAGCAGAAAGTTTCTACCATCTAGGTTAGGTACAGGAATGGAATTTTAAACATAAAGAAAAATTTGTCCAAGTAATTTTCCAGTTTTATATCTGCAAGTATGCAATAATAATTCAAAAATAACCAAAATTGCATTTTGCGATAAATGCAAGTCGCATTCATAGGCTGTGCTTTTTTTTTAAAGTGTGTTTCGGTCCTTTTAAGATTTTTATTTATCGTTAGTTTTGAAAAATAAACTACCATAACAAATTTAGGCTCTTTCTCGAAGAATACTTCTTAAAAAGAGCTGATAAAGTTTTAGATTTCGATTTGCTTGACAGGCATTTCAAGTGAACGTTACTTTATAGATGTTATTTAATTTAGTTACAAATTTAAACTCTTCGAAAAAAAAAAGCTTAGTTTGGGAACTAGTTTTCAGGGCTTAAGAATCCATTCTTCACATAATGCGTTTAGGTTGAGAATCATGATCGTTGGTCTTACTTACATTAGGTTCTGATACTGTGGCTTTAATCAGCTCCCTTGTAGGGTCGACGTAAAACCAGTGATCGAAAAGCCAACCTGGAATTTTTTTCATCGGTCTTTCTGTAGCGGTATCCTCTGCCTCTGTTTGAGGGCCTACGTATGGAATGATCGAGTCAACTCTGATTTCTGTTGTAGTCCATTCTTTAAACTTCATATGTATTTTTTTGAAGCAGCCAACCTGAAAAACAGTGCAAACTATATATATATATATATATATATATATATATATATATATATATATAGTTTCTAATGAGGTTGAAATAGAGGCAAAGCCTTTTGCAGACCTAGTGCGATCCAACGGCATAGCATCCACTCTTTCACGTAACAGCACTATCGGTGGGATGCCATTACCACAATAATTTTGACGCCCAGTTTCCCCAATAGATGGAGGCACCTGGGCTTTGTTCGATGCGAAACTGCACTAGGAATTAAGTTTTCCGGAAGATACTCCATGGCAAACGAGTACTTCGCGGGATCTTTTATATGTCGCATAATCATTCGACATGGACGTTGTCGATTTTCTGCATCTTGAAAATCCACCCACTGGATCCAAGTTTGATCCTGCGCCTTTAGGCATGAGAGGCCAGCGTCTTAACCACTACACTACTCTATCGGCAAATATATATATATATATATGTATATATATATATATATAAGGTAGGGTATCCAAAAAGTCTTTCACATATTTTAAAAAAATCATAGAAAAGCAATAAATGGTCCTATGGAATATGCGGTGCGCGTAAAAATACTTCACTGGCTCACGAATGTTTCCTGATACAGTCGAACCCGCTTATTAGAATGTCGGTTAAAAGAGTATCTCGCTTAATATATTACATTTTCAATGAACCAAACCAATAAAATGTGTAATTTCGATCCCAGTTAATGGAATATCCAGCTGTTTAAAATATATTTTCGTGGCAAAATGGGTATTCCATTAAGCGGATTCGGCTGTATCGTCAAAAATGATTAAATAAAAACTTCCAAACTGTGTTTAAAGGTTGCGCTGTTCCACCACAGTAAGAAACACAGACGTAATGTCAGATGTTTGATCATTTTAAGAAACAGAAAGCAAGACCTTTCATTACTTGAGTTGAATGTGTACGCCGTTTGGTGCTCGAATAACATCTAAACTGAGTTTAAGTTCATCCACTGTTATAGCCGGCATGGATTGTGGAACAATCAAATCTTCTCCGATAATTCGTATTTTCAGAACTTCAGTACTAGCAATTCTACGCAAATGAAAGCAAAAATATTTGCGATCCTGCGCAGCATTCATGTGCGAACTGCATATTCGTACAACATCTTGAACGTGCAATACTCGCGAACTATGCGGCAGACACCGAAGAAAATTTATCTTTGTTTTTGTAAGTACTCGTTTTCAATTTAAGACACAGTTTTGAAAAACATTATTTAATACTAGCTGTACCCGACGCGCGTTGCTATGCCAACAAAAAAATACATCATTATACTGATTTTCATGACAATCGGTTGAACGGGGCAGAAGTTGCTATTCTGCAGTGCCACCTGGTGGCGAGTGGCTTTAATGAGCATATCATGCACCTTCTCCGTGGAAAAATACATATATATAGCAATTTTCATAATAATCGGTCCAGGTATCCAGTGAAGCCGTGACTGTACTCAAATTTTGTACTCACGCAGTTTGCAAGATCAATCCATCGCTAAAAATATCAAATAGAAAAAGTTTTAGATCCCCCCATTCCATGAAAAGCCATAAAACAATAAAGAAAGAATTTATTTGTTCAAACACAAGAAAAATGGCAACAGCTAACTTCTTATCAATGAGATCTTTCACGCGAATTAATTTCTGCAGCCGATCATTTTATTCATATTTATCCAATGGATTGTGACTTAAATTGGAATAAAAAGGGAACGATCGATCAGATTTTTTTCGAACTGGTCTATAAACATTCCCAGTACCAAAAATAACAAACGGTGAAAGTTTCAGCCAAATCTGCCGGGTAGTTTTTGAGTTCATGGATGACATACAGACAAACATTCATTTATATATATATATAGATAGGTAGGAAAACCCACTATACATACAGGGTGTTTCAAAAAGGATGAGCCGATCTTAAAAAATCATAACTATTCAGATTTTAATCAGTTTCATTAAATAAAGGTATCGTTAGAATGGGGAAAATCTCGAGTTTAACCGAGTTGCCGACGAATAGCGTTAACTCTCTTTCTTCGCCAGCCATTGAAGTGTTTGCGAAAATGGCGACTGCACGACAAAAGCGAAGTGCGAGTCCACAACGACTGTTCAGCGGGATTTCCGTCGAGAATACCCTGGTGTTGAACCTCCTGCCCCGCAGAGCATTGAAAAATGGTGTAAGCAATTCAAAGACACGGGTTGTTTGTGTAGGCAGTCATGCAGACAAGCATGCAAAAGTTTTGGTCAAATTCGACTACCGTGCATCCAAAGGTGGACATATTCAACACCTTTAATTTTGTATGTAAAAAAACTTTATTATTATCCACGTAATGTAAATTTAATCAGAAGTGAATTTAATCTCAATAGTGTTCATAATATACGCATTTCAAATCGGGTCATTCATTTTGAAACGCCAGCTTATTTCTACACATATTAAGATCAGTATAGACAGAACGGATCCTTCTTCGAAAGATAGAATTTTCTCTTTTTCTTTAACCGTATGCGAACTGGAATTGAAAGCGTTTTTTAAGACTCGGTTTTTTGAGATTTTCATCAGTTCTAGTCATTAACTAGTACTTTATGAAACCATCAATAAAAATCTAAACTATTTCACGGTTAATGCTATAACATTAACTGCAGTAACAACTTACTGCTAAAAAAGAAAACAAATTATTTTGTGTGATTTTAACACGCATTTCTGTGCATAAAAATTGTCGGTCTATTTTGTCTCCGTAAACTTGTTTATAAACTTGTCTTTAAGTACTAATATATTTTGAACGAAATCTTTATTTGAAGAACGTAATCTTATCCTGTTTCGTGCAAAACCTGTTTTTAAAACAAATTTCGGAATCGAGTTTAATTGTAATTATGTAGTCATAACAGTGTCTGATAATGCAAAATGTATTTGCTCTAAGTATCTTTCAATCAGATGGTAGTTCAAAGCTGTTGTTCATTGTTGCTTCAAATTTAGCAAAAAGGAAGAATAACGAAGAACTAGGGACAAGTGTAAAATAAAATAGATCGATAATACAATAAGAAAAGATGAAATCGGAAACCTTGTTTCTCATATGTTATTTTAAGGTTGCAAATTGTGTTTGTAGGCTTTACTTACGTTCTGCGTATCTTCGGAGTCTTCTTGTTCATGGTCAGTTTTTTTATTTTTTGGTTTGAAAATTTTCTGAATCTTCAAGCATAGTTGTCTAAAACAGCCAATCTAGAAAACAATGCAAGCACTTTGTTATTTTGCAATATCAGCAAATGGGTCAGTCGCACAATTTTTGATTTTGGTGAAATTTTGCAGGTAGTATGTACTAATATCCTGCACTTTTATAGCTTTTTAAAAACGTTTGTTCTTGAAAAATAGCCATTTTCCCCTTTGACTATGTGGGGTGAGTAAGATTGGAAATGGTGAGCCCTTTTTCTAAGAGCTCTAGCAAATGTATTTTACATAGTAATTAAATTACATCAAATACGGCTGACTTAAAAGCTATAAGAACAAAATTTTATGTGTACATATTTTGAAACAGTTCAAGTTAAACTCAACTGCAAATGTTTCGAGGTCAAATCCTATTGCAAAAACTGCGCTTTTCGTCACATTGAGCTTATAAAGTTTGATGAAAGACTGGCGGCAGGAGCCTTTATTTTGTTTTTCTTGTTTCACCTATGTATAATTACAAGATGCACAGAAAGGAAGCTGATACTGGTAGTGTTTCATAATGAAAAAAGTGATTTGTTTTAAGAAAAGATGAAAACTGGACTTTTTCACTGCCCCAAAAAGACCTGTGGGACAAGTGGTATACAATTTTGGAAATAGTTGGGTAAAAAGCTGATCCTTTTGAAACGAAACAAAAAATTGCATTGATATTTGAAGGCGTTAAGGATGTTAGAGCCTCTGAAAAATTTAAAAATAAATTTTGCACTCTAATTAAAATATGCTGAGTATTCTGGACGATTACCTAATAAAATAATATTCACCGAATTTCATTAAAATATATTTTCAAATTTTAATTTTGAACAATAAATAGCTTTCAAAATCTGTTAAATATAGTTACAAAACATAACATTTCTCCAAAAACACTTTTTTCCCTTTCGACATGTGCTTTGGCTTCAAGTGACTATTGGCTTTTAATTGCTCCATTTTAATATTAAGTTCTTTCTTTAACTTCTTCCCCTAGTCTCTATGCTTCACCATGAGCAGAGCAAATATAGTCTTAACTTTTGCTAGAGCACGGAGGCTGATAGGTCCAAAATTGTGTAGGGCTCATGTTGGGGGCACAGGAATATTTAAGTTAAAATTTTGTCTTCAGCTACATGTTTTACTTTGCTTTTTGTTTCTTCAATACCTTGCCTTAAACTTGAACAAAAAAGGAAATTCAGATTTTTGTATTATTTGGGTAAGCTCGAGCTTATCTGTTAAAATCACATTATTTTCTGCGATTCTATAAACGACCCATCAAAGTCGTTTCTTATGGCATATGACAGGTGTGTCCACCCCTCCAAGGGCGATAGCGTACCCCCTCAAATTTTGTGGAGCATAGTCATAAACGAGGCCCCCCAAAAAAATTCAGTGGCGGTGTTTGCGCCATGAACGGTGAAAAGTTGGTAGGGGATGGGGGGGGGGGGGAAGCTTGCATTCCGAAATATTGCCCATGGTGTCACAAATTTATGAAAAGGTTATAGTGCTTGTTTGAGTAGCTGAGTGAAAAAACAGTTATTTCATTATTATTAATTATTGTTATCATTATTTTTAAGCATAACATTAAAAAAAAATTATTCTTAAAAGTATTCTTCAAACTATCAATGACTATTTAAGAATATTTACAAAAGTAGATAAAAAATTGTCAATATATATATATATATATATATATATATATATATATATATATATATATATTTTTATTTATTTATTTATTAGCAAGTCACTAAGAGTTTTTAATGTTACAAGCACATTTGATTGAAATGTTTATAAAAAAAAAAGATCAAAAAGAAAAAAAAAAAAACCTCTACGAGTTCCAGTCAAACCAGCGTAATTAATTCCAATTATATTTTTAGATTAATTATTCGATTGAATGTATTTTTATTAGTATTTTTAATAATGTCAGGTAGTTTAATACACTAAAAATTTAAAGAAAGCTTTAATAACAGGGCACGTAAGAATTTTAAAATTAAATGTAATTTCAATAAAAGTTTTCCGATACGCAACGTCAATACATCATGGACATTTTCCGGTAGATTTTGGGCAATAAATTTAAAATACATCTTTTTAGTGATGTTGCATAGTTAATGTTTATAACATTCCCATATTTGCTTCAACTTCTGTAAAACAATTTACCTGTATTTCGATTTAACTTATGTAAAACAATTTACCCGTATTTCGAACTTAAAAAGCCTCAAGTTTCTTCCAATCCTGGTAATAAAAATACGTTCTTTTTTGTCTTGAAGAATCCTGTAATAGCTTCTCACCCTAGGCTTTTAACATTTTTATTACATTTCCCACATCCTTTTTTAAAGTCCTTTTTTAAAAAGCATATTTTTCGTATTTTTTCTTAATTTTAAGAGTGTTTTTTGTAGTGTAGAACTATCATTATCAGCTCAATTTTTCTGTGCTTTTGGTATGCATAACTGAGTGCAATATTAAAAACAAAAAATAATCTCCTACGATAAGTTCTTTGTCAATGTTTTTGTGCGTAAAAATGGCAAAACTGCCACTTTTTTAATTGCGATTTGACCGCGGGCAGTTTCTAATTAAATTTTACTTAAATCGGTTTTTATGCAAAATTTAATTTCTTTATCTTTACAAGAAGCCATGTTTGATATTTCTACCAATTTAAATAATTTTACTGTAGCTCTAAAAAAGGATAAAAAATGCCAAAGTTTACTCACTCGCTGAGGAAAAAAATAGTTATATAACAGGAATAAAATAATTTAAAAAAATGTCTTTGAGTAGAATATATTGTACATAATACCTACCAAATTTCCTTAAAATAAAAAAAGACGTGGCAAGAAAAATTCAGACATCTGTTGATTTTATATGGAATCACACGTACATTTACGCTAACGCACCCAGAAAATCATTCTGAAAATGAAGTTACCATCGCCAATTCACAGGAGAAAAGCTTTTGAAACGATTAAAAAAAAAAAAAAAAACTTTATTTGAAGTGATTTAAAGTTACTATAAATGACTGACTCATTTTAGTTACAAGCTCAGTAGCAGGAAAACATTGCAGAATTTAAAAATAAGTTTGAAAAGGAGCTTAAAAAGTTTCTATCTCCCGCGAAGTTCAATATTTTTTAATACTTTAATTTCGAATGGCAAGAACCTGTTGCTCGACTACACAGAGAACCAACTACAGAACGAAACAAGTAAATAAACACAGATTAAGAAAAGCAGCTGTTGCAATAAATGGTCTTTGAATCCAAAAAGGAAGCAGACCTTCCAGTATTGGCCCACAAGAGAGGGCTTGGATAGACCCGAGCCATTGACGAGATGGTCAGCGTCCATGATCCCTTCCACATTACAAAGACTGCCCAAAGAACTTGAAAGTGTATGAAAACGGTGCAGGTGTTTTAGGTGACAGTCATGGCCAGTAACGAACCTAAACTCTGTCACCATTGATGTTTGGGGCATTTGAAATGAAAATACATTTCGTTTTAACAAAATTTTTGGTTTGTTCTCAAAGAGAGGTTCTTTCTTAAGTCCTCTGCCATGGTGTCATTCATAGTTCTCAGTCTGAAAATTATAAAAGTCAGCTTTACTTACTTTTTGAGGGTTGTCATCGCTGTCAGCAGTTTGATCCTCATGAGTTGCTTTCTTTTTGAAGATTTTATTTTTCAACTTTCTTAAACAAGACATCTAGAAAAAAAAAAAAACATTTTAGCATTCAACCAATCCAGCTTTTTGGAAACCTTTTTTTTATTCTTTTTGTTATCTGATGTAGTGGGTAGTAGTAATATCGATTCTTGTCAAAATTCCTATTGTTTTTCCCTGACGCTCTGCCTTTCAATCCAAGTCGATAGTTTTTTTTTTCTTGCGTGTGGAGATCACATAATATAGAAATTTTAAGTTTAGCTGTTAGATGCAAAAATTGGGTTTCACTAAATTAAAAAAAAAATTCATTCATTCATTATTATTATTTATTTATTTATTTAGGTTTGTAATGCAAGAATATAAAGCTTGAACATTTTTTTCGTCCCCAAAGAAGGAAGTGTCTGTAAAAATGAAATACAAGTAGAAAAATAGTCAAAGTTGAATAGAGAAAGAGACAGGAAACAGCGTGAAGTGCTTACATGAATGATCCGCGTGAAAGCTGTGAAAAAGGTTTTCATCATTAAAACTGAACTTAGAAATTTGAGCCAAAAAGACGAAAATTGTAAAAATAATTGAAAAAAAAAAACTTTATTCAAACAACTTAGTTTCCAAATTACGACAATTGCGGAAAAGGAAAAATAGGTGGTAATAGTTTGTTTGCATTTATCCCCGTGATTCATTTTACCCCAACTGATCCTCATTACAACGTTCGCAGTTCCGCTCTCTTCTTGTCTTATTCAATACTAGTGGTACCCGCACGGCTTTGCCCGTAATAGAAAATTAAAAGGTCTTTTGGTTCGCCTGTATATTTACAAATAATGTATGGTGCATTTTCTCGCCAATTGGCTTGTGCCCATGTAACGGTTCCACGTTATGATAATTTAATCTACGATTATGATCGTCCATCTTATAATTTTGTTCTTAAAATTGGAATAGAAAAAGAACCACATCGAATTTTCGAAAAATCGCTTCGATGTGCACACTCCCATGCTACAAACTAACTTTATGCCAAATTTGCAGAAAACCGGCAGAACGGTCTAGGCGCTATGCGCGTCACAGAGATCCTGACAGACAGAGACTTTCAGCTTTATTATTAGTAAAATAAAAAGAAGATGTAACATCTTGTGCATCGTAAATTTTAAAATTAATTGCTTAGTATAAAAAGTGTATTTTTTAATAAAAACTTTGCTCTCGTTCTCTTATCAGATTACTTCTTTGCAAAAATCAGAGTCTTTGAACTCTCCTGAACTGTTAGAAAACAGACTTAAGGATGTTACTCTGACACAATAAGTTAATTTTCTCAATAAACATTCTCATTCACTAAAGAAGCATCTATTGTACTAGTACAATAGATGAATACGATTTCAGCGCGCGTAAAAAATACAACTGAAATAAAATCCGAGAAAAGTTTACGCCTTCGAAAAAATTCTGATTTCGGTGTCTAACTTTGAATTTTGCAATCTGTCGTTATATTACGTTTACATTTTAAATTGCATTGATCAGAGATGGGGATTAATGTATATACTTTGTATATTTGAGGAGATTTATGATGGATTTCAATATTAGAATTTTGTATAGGATAAGATAAATTAATAACTTTGTGCTGAACAGTAAAGTAAGAAAAAACAATGCTTTTTTGACGTTGTTTTTTCTCATTTTACTTGTATAGGATAGTTATAGAAAAACTTAACAAAATACTTGCAACGGGTAGTGCTCGACGAAGGATTTAAGAAATGTCTACTAAATTAACAAAGGTAACTTCTCGACATCTTCGATTGTAAAATTTCAGTTTCAATGTTTAAAAAAAAAATCGTCACCAAACTACCATTCATTTCATTGGTTTTTCATTTTGAACCTGTTCATGTTCAGTTCAATTTTGGTGCATCTTAAGTGAACTAAACTTTTGTAAACAAGTAAAATTTCATAAGTTCACACTATTTCAGTTTAATTTTGCTACAATAATTGAAAAATCTTCCGATTACAGATTATATAATCCTAAAATTATCAACTTAAAAACTTTAACCACCTTAAGATAAATCTATTACAGCAGAGGCCAATTTCAGTTTAGAATACTTTAAAATAAAAAATAAACCAAACACGGTACGCCTTATTTTCAAGCAGGAGTAAAAACTTTGACTTAAAGTTTTAATATTGATTTGCCCACACTTATGCTGTTGCACCATACTTTGCTTTTTATTTTCAATACTTTGAAAGAGAATCTCTCTCAAACATTACCAAACGAGTATGTTAACTTACCTTAATATAGAGAATTCTCAAAAATCAAGAAATAGAACATAAAATCCTCACTGAGATCAAAGCGCTGATTTTTTCCCGAAATGAGTTTGTAACAAAGGGCACTGGGAACAACCATACATTCTTTATTATTGCTCATGTAAAATAAAGTTTTCTTCGAAACAATGTTGCAACACATAAAACATTCTTGGAGGCATCCAACAATCCAATCCAAGCCAAGCATCAACAAGTGATACAGTTATTTGCCAGAAAAATATTCCTATCGTTTCTGTTAAAGTTAAAACATCGAATTTTAAACCTATCGATTATTAATTTTTATTTATCTGCTAATTGAAAACTGATTGTAAATTATACGAGCCCGTTATTGGATATATTTTTTAAAAAGATAAAGCGTTTTAATTATAATATAATATATGAAACATGATGTTGCAACGAAATCATTTTAATTGGAATTGATGAATTCTTTTGTGCATGAAACATAAAAAAAATAATAAAACAAATTAAAACGGCGTAAAAAAGAACAAATTTGCAATAAACTGCATACTTGTGTTTCGGGGTTATAAATAATTCTCTTTTCAATGCAAAACAAGTGAGCGTATAGATGAAAAGATATCCGACAAAAGCAGTATTCCGAGGTTTTGTCGGATGTCTTTCTCATCCATACGCTCACTTTTGCATTGAAAAGGGGGTCCTTTGTAATCCTGAAACACGTGTAGGCAATATCTAACAAGTTTGTGACCTTTGACTTTGTTTTATAATATACGAAATTTTGATCAAGTTTCAATAATTTTGAAAAATGTAAGAAATATTTAAGCTACAAAACTATAAGAAATAAATGAAAACTAAAGTTTCAAAATATTATAAAACCTCATCTTTTCTTTTGTTTTAAATATTCAAATTAATATTACGCAGACAAAATTTATATGTTAGGGGAAACATAGGGCACTAACTCGATTTTGCTGGTGAAACTCAAATTCCTTTTTCTTTTTAGGCTTTCTTCTTCTACACTTAAGATGCAGAAAAAAGTCGTGAGAAACAGTTATTTGTTTTATTTTTGGAAATTGGACGCATATTTGTGCGCTTGAATGGGTGAAAACCAAATTGATTATTTTTAGAACATATATGTGGCTATGAACGCTTTTTGTAGCCACTCCAAGTTTGCGACACTTGAGATGGAAGAACATCTGAAGCACACATTAGCAATTCACCGGAAATGTTTAATTTTGCACTCCAAGCTTTTCAGCTCTTCAACTTTTCACCGCCTCCCTTGTCTAGTGGTCAGAGAAGTCTGACGGCGACAGGAAGGTTCGGGTTCGAATCCCGGCTCGGGCACGGACGTACTTTCTCTCTCCTGTCCTTGTCCTTTGGTTGTGTGAATGTGTTGCTGTGTTGTGACTGGTTGCCTACCCCATAAACGGATCCTTGTGGCATGTGTGTACTGCAGAAGTCGGACTTCACATCAAATGACGGTGCAGTTGGAAAAGTGAAGCAGCGCAAACCCAAATTGCCAGCGTAGCTGCACACGATAACAATACAATGGGTATAGTTATGGCATTTTTTAGAAAAGCGAGCTGTCTATTTTTGCTTAAATGCAAAAGTGCACAAAGCATATTCATTTATTTTAGGGTATTGAGAATTGGATTTGTAACAGGGTTCCTAGCTCCTTATAAGCTCCTTATAAACTTCTGATTTCTACGAAAAGAAAATAGGGCCCTTAAAACTCCTAAAATTTGCTATTATCTCCTTACAAACTCCTTATTTTTTGATTCTACATGTCCTTAAAGATTGTCTTCTGCCGCCAATTCGATACAAGTGATTACGTTATACCAAATTTTACCAGAATTCCACTATTTTTTTTGTCTGTTAATACTGGTAATCAGATTTTTTCGTTAGATATTTTCTTCGCCACATTCGATTTTTTTTTTCAAAATTTTGACGATTATGTCGATAATTTTTTCCAATAATAAAGCTGAAAGTCTCTCTGTCCGGAGGATGTCTGTAGGATGTCTGTGACACGCACAGCGCTTAGATCGTTGGGCCGATTTTCATGAAATTTGGCACAGTTAGTTTGTAGCATGGGGGTGTGCACCTCGATGCGATTTTTCAAAAATTCGATATGGTTCTTTTTCTATTTCAATTTCAATTTTAAGAAAAAAACTATGATAAATTATGAAATTATCATAACGTGGAACTGTAACGTGGATACAAGCCAATTGGCGAGAAAATTCACCATACATTATTTGTAAATATACAGGCGAACCAAAAGACCTTTTAATTTTCCTATTACGGGCAAAGCCGTGCGGGTGCCACTAGTTATTAATAAAATAACATCTTGTAGATTTGTTAAAGTACCGTTCTAAAGATTTTTTGCTCTAACAAATTCTTTCATTTGCCGTTTTTAGGCTTTTGATGCATTCATTTTGATTAAAGCAATCTCTTTGCATCCGCAATGGGTATAAGATTTTCTCGCATTTATGATGCTTACTTTGCCTTGCAAATAGGCAAAGAAATTAAGTTCATTAGTATTTTTATTAAAATCATTAAACTGAAATGTTTTTAACGAAATTCATGCTCTTTATGAGTGTTGAATATCAGAAAGTTAAGAACGGAATCTCTGAAATTTATTTTTGTTTCAATTTCTTAAAGTGTTTTTTTAATACGCACGTAATATATGTAGCTGGCAAAGTTAATTTTTGGATCAGAAAAAAAAAAGATTTTTTTATTGAAATCGTTTTTTTGCTATCGTTTTTGTTTAATTGCACTTAACATGAATAAACATAACTATTTTATACAATAGATAAAATAGCAACTTCATAGCTAAACAGTAGTACCACTATTTGTTAGAATCATAATTTTCCTATTTTTTAGAAGAAAAATTCTTAAAATTTGTCAGTTTTTTTATGTTTATCAGCGTAGAGTCCCCTGAAAGTTTTGAAATGGTCTACAAAATTTTGATCAATTTTAAAGATTAAAATAATTTGTACAATTTTTTCAAAACGATCCCTAATGCTTCAATTAAATTTTATCCATTTCAATCTCGTATGAGTAACCTTATGTTTCTATACCAAAATCAAACACAAGCTTCGCTAAAAATTGTTTGTTGTGTTTGAAGTTTCTATTCTGTCGTTTTCTATTCTGTAAATATTTCAATTATTTTGATAGTTAAGAGTTATTTTGGTCTCTACTGCTTTCAGTCGGCTTATTATAGTTCTTATTTTAGCAATTACTTTATTTTTTAAAGTCTTTTTTTAACTAGGAAATTGGCAGTACGTGTTTTGTTTTTGAGAAAATACTTTATTTTCAATGAATATTACTTATTTTTTTTTATTCATTTCCAAAATATAACATATTTCAACGGTCCCCCCCCCCGCCCCTCGTATTTGAATTTGATTCCGAGAGGGCTCAAGTCTAAGCAGCAGTAAATGCATATTTTACTGTAAATTTAGTATGTTTGCTTTCATTCAATACATTGAATGCACAAAAATATTAGAGTTGTACATATTTTTTCTGAAATACGTTTTAAAAAATGCATCGTTAAACAAGAAACTATTCCTTAAAAAAAGTAAACTCCTTAAAAACTCCTTACTTTTAATTTTCAAAGTTTTCCCCCTTAATTTAGGGAGAAAATTTTAGAATGGGGTTTTCCCCCTTAATTTAGGGAGAAAATTTTAGAATGGGATTTTTTGGGGGGATAAAATTTTTGGGGGTAAATTTAGGGGTTTAAATTTTAGAGTTTTATTATGTAAAAATGTTCTTTTACCTATGAAAATGCTATTTTTGGATTGTTTCATGCATTTTTTTACTTACATATACGTTTTGAGTCTTTGTAACCATTGGTTTTGATCAACAATGACAAAAATGATAAAAATGACTTTATTCCACTGAGCAATGAAAAATAACAATGGTCACGTGATCTTTTAATCCCATGTGTGACGTCACAGTTAAAGGATCACATGACTTTCTGACGTCATTTAGGTGTTTTTGGGGGTTTTATGAGTTGAGTTTAGGGGGAAACATTTTTTGGTGGTTGAGGCAGGATCAGGCGTGGCGTAAACTTCTTCAAAAAAGTGTGTGCAAGTTGAAAATGCAACAAAGCATTCAACAGCATTACCGCAATCAAATCTTGCATTCGCCTTGGAAAATTGGCTGAATCAACGCTGGAAATGATTCAGCAAGTGTACAAAAGGGAAAGCTTATCGCAAACTCAAGTTTTAAGGGTTTACAGTACCTCAAAAATGATGAAACGAACAAACAAATTTTTATTGCTTTTTTCAAAACAAAAAACTATTCTGAACACAGGAGAAAAGTTTCATTCTTTTAGTTCAAATATTTAAAAAGTTATGAGTGGTTTTAGGCCATGCTCCCTATGTGTTCTTATGCGAAAGGAAAACTTCAAATTGCTTTTTCTCGATTATTCTTTTCTGCTTTCATGTCATTAGAATCCCTAAGGAGTTTTTTCTATTAAAGATACAGTTTTAAAGTTTAAACTTTTTGCAATTGGGATAACATATTTGACAAAACTGTGCATTGGATAAGCATTATAAAATACTCTAATGTTTAGAGCATGTTAAACCTTTAAAAACCAATTGAAAAAAAAAAAAAACTGATTTTTTACATAATTAATCACAGAAAATTTTCTAATGAACTCATAAGCAAATGAATGCACAGATTTTTAGAGATGATTATAGTGATCGTTTTGAAAAAAACTTTAAATTAGTGCAAAAATAAAAAAGCCTTAAAAATTAAAAAAAATTGAAATTTTGCTCAATTTTTTGTATTTTCAAAAAAAGTAGGCAATATTTTTAAATTTTGAAAATATATTGATTACGAAATAAGTATGCATGTTATAGTTTCAAAAAAATATGCAATTTATATAAATTAAAAAAAAAATGTTTGAAAGGTTAAGAGGTCGGGAGAGCGTGGAGGAGGAGCCCCGAGCAGGTAGCTTATCATCGGCGGGAAACGAGCCAAGTGTTAGACATTTGCTGAACACGGACCAACATTTAAGTGTCTGCATGATCGCAGAACAGCTAGGAATGGATGAAATGGTTATGCAGAGAATCATCATTGAGAATCTTGGGATAGGGAGGATTTGCGCCAAACTCGTGCTTCGTGGTTACAGTGTTGCCAGATGGTCAAATACATATTTCCCCAATTCCCTTCCAACTTTTCCCCAAAAAGCGATGTTTTCTATCAAAATTCCCCAAATTCAAAAATTATTTTCCCACTAATATTTTCATAAAATGAGTCGACTTCCTGATATTTTTGTCTCTTGAAATTTTTTTTTTACCCCAAACAGCCGAATTTTCTTTTAAAATTCCCCAACTTTTTTTTCCTCCCATTTTTGCTTTTTTTGTCTTCTTTATCTTTATCTTTTTTTATTTTTACTAATAATAAAGTCTCTCTGTCCGGATCTCTCTCTCTCTATGTCAGGATCTCTGACGTGCATAGCACCTAGACCGTTCGACCGATTTTCATGAAATTTGGCAAAGAATTCATTTGTAGCTCCAGGGTGTGCACCTTTGAGCGAGTTTTCGATTCCAATTTTAAAAACATTTTCCCGAGCAAAATTTTCATAAGATGGACGACTAAATTACCAAGTTATCATAATGCGGAACCGTGACGTGGGCAAACCAATTGGCGAGAAATTCATCATGCATTATTTGTAAATATACAGGGGAACCAAAATACAAATACAAATACAAATGTGATGACCAGCAACAGGCTCTGGGCCCAGCTAGGCTGGTCCTAGTCAATTAATTAGTCCCCAATGAAGATCAATGGCCCTCTTAAAGCTATCCACTCCCTTGCTCATTACCGCCTCTTCCGGTAAGCTATTCCAAGTGCCCACGACCCGGCTAAAGTAATAGTTTTTCCTGATTTCCAAGTTAGCCTGAGATTTAAATAGCTTAAAACAATGACCCCTTGTCCTGCTTTCCCCGCAAAAATTTAATCCATTTACAACTTTCATTTTGATAAATTTAAATAACTGAATCATGTCCCCTCTGACTCTCCTTTGCTCCAGGCTATACACGTTAAGCCTATTAAGTCTGGTATCATAATCTAAATCTGAGAGTCCCTTTACTAATTTAGTTACCCTTCTTTGAACCCTTTCCAATACAAAAATATCTTTCTTCAGATAAGGCGACCAAAACTGAACAGCATACTCCAAATGAGGTCTTACTAAACTCCTATATAAAGGCAGAAGAACTTTCTTAGATTTGTTTGAAATAGATCTATTGATGAACCCAAGCATTTTGTTGGCTTTGTTACTAGCAATACTGCACTGTTGACTAAACTTGAAGTCCTGATTTATAAAGACACCCAGATCCATAACATTTTCTGCCTGATTTATGACTGAACCCTGTAAACGATATCTCATACGCTTATTTCCATGACCTAAGTGTAGCACTTGACATTTCCCTACATTAACTGCCATACCCCATTTATCTGCCCACTTAGTAATGTGATCTAAATCCTCTTGCAGCTGTTTTACTTGTTCTTCATTTTCAACAATCCCCATAACTTTTACATCGTCAGCAAAACAATTCATGCTTCCAGAAATATTTTCATTGATGTCATTCATAAATATAATAAACAAAAGAGGCCCTAAAACTGATCCCTGAGGAACCCCACTTAAAACATCACTCCAATTAGAATGATTTCCTCTCACAACTACTCTTTGCTTCCTACCAGTAAGCCAATTTCTAACCCAAAGTAAAGTTTTTCCTCCTATTCCAATGTCAGCTAACTTGCTGAGAAGAGCAACATGCGGTACCTTGTCAAAAGCTTTTTGAAAATCAATATAAACAACATCCACACATTTTTTGTTATCTAAAGCTGAGGTAACCTTGTCGTAGAAATGCAATAAATTAGTAGTACAGGATTTACCTTTCCTGAAACCATACTGCAAACTAGTCAACAGACTATTAGTCTCTAAGAACATCATTATCTTAATTTTGATCAAAGTTTCGAAAATCTTACAAATCACCGAAGTCAAACTTACAGGTCTATAATTCCCAGCAATACCTTTAGGCCCCTTCTTGAAGAGTGGCGTTATGTTAGCCAGCTTCCAGTCCTCTGGCACCGTCCCCGAGTTATAAGAAGCATTGAATTTGACCTTCTAATTTTCTACTACGGGCAAAGTCGTGCGGGTGTCACTAGTCATAAATACAAGCGCCTGACCGAAAGATAAGAAATAACCAAATATTTTCTTTCTACTCGCATTTACTTACTCTGCTTCTGTGTGTACATTTAAACTATGATCTTAGTATATATTTATTGAAGAACACTCTTCATCACACTCTTTTTTGCATGTTTCACGTATTAACTAGTTACTCACTCAGAACTATTAATGCGAATTCCATAGCATAATATTCCACATAATGCGAAATGCGAATTCCATAAAGTTGAGCAAAGTTAAACCAACGCTGTTTGATACAAACAATGTAACTACCCAAGACGCGAATTTAAATACGAAAAAAAAAAAAAAAAAATTCCCCAGGTTTTCCCCAAGGAAAAAATTTTCCCCCCAAAGAATTCCCCTCAAAACCCATTTCCCCAAAATTTCCCCAGAGAGCACCAGATTTCCCCAAAATGGGGAATTTTCCCCCAACCTGGCAATACTGCGTGGTTGCCAAGAACTTGACAAAAAAGGGCATCGTAACAGTTCCAGTGTCCCTACAGCCCTGACCTTGCCCCAGCAGACTTTTTCCTCTTCGCCAACGTGAAGACTGCCCTCAAAACCTTAAAGGGCGACACCCCGGAACCGTGGATGATGTCAAAAGGGCTTGCACGCATGCTCAGAAGGATGTTTTGGTTGGTGACTTCCAGGGAGCTCACAAAGCGTGAAAACGTAGCCTGCAGAAATGTATTGATGCTCAAGGAGCATATTTTAAAGACTACTAAAGTTATGTAGCAATATGTCTAATAAATTCTTTTTTGTGGACTTATTCTCATTACTTAAAATACACACCCTGTATCTAAAACAAAACCGAAGGTATGTAATTTGGGATCAGTCGAACTACAGTTTATTTTTTTAAATATTAATAATACGTATAACGTTATTCTGACAGCATCCACCTACAAACTACGATGGTCATTTCCTTTGTTATTTTTTTAAATTGAAGATTATAACTATTGAAAAAAAAACGTGCCTTCGGGCAGAGCGGGTATAAGAAATAATCATATGTATTTTTTAAATTTCTTAACACATATGCTAACCTACGTTTTCTATTTTAATAGGATAAGTATAATTAAAAAGATATTTTTTATGATGACAATTAGTCTATTATTTTAATCAGTCAGTTCTTTATGTTTTATAAACATATGTGATGACTTACTACCAAACGGCACGAACTTGAGGGTCGCGGATTTGGACCAAATTCTAAATATAGGTCAATTCCCACTAGGTATGAACGCATGTAAAGCGGTTTAACTCCATAGGCTCTAGTTCGGCCGCAGCGGGGGTCTAAAGTTGATAATTTGGACCCAGAAATGCAATAGAGTATCCTTTAGAATTATCATTTTTACCCCTTTTTCTGCAATTGTACTTCAGTACGAATCATTTGCATGTACTTGTTTTTGAACTAATTACTTTAAATACTTATTTTTAATAAGTAGTTCTCAAATTTGAATTGGATACTACTTTTAATTTTAAAAACACGATGGCCAAAATGATATCGTTACAGGATATTTATAGTTTGCAAATGAAAGTAATTATTTTCGTTTTATATTAATCGTTTGCAAGTAAAAAGTATTTATCGTTAGCTAATAAAAACATTTAGCTTAACTAGATGCTTATCGTCTGCTATCAAAGATATTCCACAATGATAAGCAAAAAATGGAAGTGGAGAAAAACCTCCGATTTATTGCACATGGCACTTAAAAAAAGAAAAATACAAAATCGTGTTGAAGTTTCAAGTAACTTAAATAATGCCCATAAATAAATAGGTGCTCTTTTTTCCATTGGTTGTACTAACAAAAGACTTCAAAAGTGTTGGGAGAACGAACATCGTGTCGAAGTCTGAAATTCCAGTGGAAACGCCATTGCATTTCTTTGACCAAACTAGCAACTTTGGACCCTCGTTGCAGAGAAACTAGGGCCTATGCTGTCAAACCGCTGTACCTGGGCTCATACCTAGTGGGAATGGACCTATATCTAGAATTTTGTCCAAATCCGTGACCCTCAAGGTCGTGCCGTTTGGTCGTTAGATTTTCAATTTAAATTGGAAAAGTATACTTTTTAATATTTTTTTTATAATGGTAGTTAATTTATACAGGGTGTTCCGTTTTAATCAGGGCTGTGGAATCGGAGTCGGACTGATTTTGGGGTAAAGGAGTCGTAGTTGTTAGAAAGCATGCCGACTCCGAGCTTCTTTTTTTCTTTCCTTTTCACTTACTCTCCTTGCATTTTTTGAAAACTCACTACCAATTGGTTCGATTACACGTATAAAAAGATAAAGAAAATATAACTGACATTATGGCAATCAGCTAGCTTGAGTGCTTACCAAACTTTCTGTAGCCGTCCACTAGTTTCCTTGCTTTTTAACTTAACTAATAGCAACTGTCAGCCAATGGTTTTGTTGCCTAACATTTTCAAGTAATCACTTTTAAATAAAAATAGAAATATAGTGTTTTGTTCGATCTCAGTTATAAAATGGTAAAAGGAACGTAACTAATTAATAAGTCGAGGCCCGTAGCTAAGGTTCAAACGTTTAAGGGTGATCGGCAAATTCAAAGAAGTTTTGGCGCGAAAGCACGAATGCAAAAGATCCGATGAAATAATCTAATGTTTTTTTCTTTATTAAGACTATTTCTATAAGCTTGGTTCTCACTAAAAAGTATGGAACAAAATACAGTCGACTCCCGCTGCAACGCGATTTGACTTACGCGAAATGGCTATAACGCGAATTTTTCACGAGTAACACATTTTAGAGCTAACGCGAATTTTTCGCGCACAACACGAATTTGTTTGGAAGGAAGTATCAGCTTCGTTATTGGCAACTAAATATTGATTTCGTGAATGTAATTACATCTCTTTAAGCATCACTGACAGCTAAAGTTCCCACACCAAACTAGTCTAGTGCATCAAATAACCACTCAGCATCTTTTATTTATTTATTTTTTCATTCTAAATATAAAAGTTTATGAAATATAATGGCATCTTAGTGTCACCTTCATCTAAAGTTTGTAAAGATGGGAAGAAAAAGAAAGTTTGATAAAAAATTTAAAAAAAAAAAAGCTAAGATTCTCGATATGCTTGAACAACTACAAAACGTCGACGGTAGCGCGACAATAAGTAGGAGTGAATCTTCCATACATACAGTTAAAAGTCAAAACAGAAAGATGTCCGTAAAAGTTCAGAACTTAGTTTCAATATTGAAGCTTGCAGAGCCATCTAGCAAAGTAAATATTATGAAAATGGAAGCTGCTCTTGTATTGAGGATTAATAAAGAGATCAGGAAGATGAGATGTTGACAAACATTGAAACGTTATAAAAGAAAAGGCGAAGCAATCGTATTTAAAAATGTAATACGTAAGAATAACGATTTGATTATGAAGTATAAATCATCACTATCTTTATTTTTTAACTCTTAAATTTCGTTACTTTATCTACTGTACTATTATAGTGCATCAGTTTAATTTTACTACATGCTGTGCGAACCGTGTTTTATTTTGCCTTTCATTCCCATTCGTCATTTATTTTGTGCATCTTAAAATATTTCATGATGAATAAGTGTTTTTTATTTTTTAAATACAGTAAAAGTTCAGTTCTTTATGCAAGAAACTGTAGTGTATGGTTAAGGAATGCTTTAGAGCAGTTTGAGGGATGTTTATAAGTGTGTAAAAGTATTTGGTATGCTTTAAAAAAATTGTATACATATATTTTTCCATAACGCGAAATTTCGACTCACGCGAGGAGTCCTGGAACGCATCCCTCGCGTAAGTCGGGACTCGACTCTAAGTCTGAATGAAATCTTGATTACAACACTCAATAATTGCAGTTAATCTTAAAATCTTCATATTAAGGTTAATTCTAAAGCAGCCAATAAAATTTAAATTAAAAATTGAGCGAAGAAGAAATATAGGTATAGTAAAAGCTATTCGTACAAATTTGTATACCACCGAATTTTGTGTAACATTAGCTCCTGACGTATATGTGCCCTATTTTCGTTGAAATTTTATTGATGAAATATAATTTAAAATATATTCGCGAAAATTTTCAGAATTAAAATATTAATATTTTTTATAAACTCTGAAATTAACTTTGGGTGTCATCTACCAGATGGGTGTCACCCGGGGCAAACCATCCCTTCTCAATAACTTGGATTTAGAAAAAAAAAGCTTTTTTGCTCTCTCAAGTTACAGTTTTTAAAAATTGAAAGCACACGATTTGATCAATATCTATTTGTTAAACATTAAAGGGGGGCAAATTACAGATAATCCTTTTCAAATTTTTAAAAAGGGATTTTTAAGTAATTCAATTTTTAACTCTTAACTATTGGAAAATTTGATTTTTAAAATGCGAAATTGTCATAAAAAGGAATTAATATTTCAATCTCATTTTAGAGGATTTCCCCCTTCTCCTGAAGGAAGAGAGGGAGTTGAAAAAATACAATTAAAAAAAAAATCCAGAGTCGGAGTCGGGCGTTTCAAAATCCAGGAGTCGGAGTCGGGGTCGGCCATTTTCCTTCCGACTCCGCAGCCCTGGTTTTAACCTTTATTTTCGCAAGATCTTTTTTATTGCAACCGTTTGTCCTATATGTATACTTTCAATTGCAAAAATGTTCAAAAGCAAATGCAGATTTAAGTTATTGAACGTTGAAAGTAAAAATAAAAATGAGTCAAAAAATCAAAATTAAACTTTTCAAACGGGCCCAAGGTCCCATAACTTATATTTAGGGAAATAATCTCCATAAAAAATAATTCCAACACAAAAAGTTTGAAATAAGTAAGACCAATATTCACCGAGATATGAAACATAGCGTTTTTTTTGGCTTAGACCACTTTTCACTCGCGGTCAATAACACCTTTTGGGGGAAAATATAGCGGTTAACAAGTGTTTGAAATAATATGTGTGCAGAGTGTGGTTTATCAAATTGTTCGAGGTTTTGTAGTGTGTTTTTGCGTATCACGGCATAATATTTGCATTTACTTTTTTAATAGCAATAAAAAATATAAATACCTTGTTTTTCTTACTTTGACGACCTGTCATTCTTCTGAAAGGGCGATATGTTCCAATCTCATCTGTATGGTGCCTTGAAACTTTGAAAAGGAATAACTCCTTGAGTTTTAGTCGTACAAATGTCTAGTTTTTTGTGTCAGTTATAGTTTTCAATGGAGGTTATTTCCCTAAATATAAGTTAGGGGACCTAGAGCCCGCGTACTTTAATTTTATATTTTTCGACTCATTTTTACTTCCTTTTACAAAAAAGGAAGTATTGTGTTTGCAAAAAAATTTTCACTCAAAAATCGGCCTTAATTTCCATTTTGCTTGTCCTCGAATGAATCATGAGTTTTTTTTTCGTCCCGACCACACGTGGGTACATGCTTAAGAACGTATAGACACCTGAAGAATCCATTTTGACGATCTCCGAGTTTATACAACGAGTTTTCTCGTGACCTCCGTATGTATGTGTGTATATGTACGTATGTATCTCACATAATTCAAGAACGGTATCTCCTAAAAAATTGAAATTTATTACATAGACTCCAAGTGGGGTCTAGTTGTGCACCTTCTCTTTTGGTTGCTTTCGGATGTTCCCTAAGGGGTCTTTTACCCCTTTTCGGGGTAAAATCATTGTTAATTTCAATGTAAATTCAAGTGGTGCTATAATTTGGCTAACAGTTGGCAATATATCGCCAAGTTTTGTCGCCAACTTGGTGACAAATTTGGCGGGTTTTTTTTTTTTAAATTTCTGGTTTCAATTTGGCCATATTTAGAGAGTTGACCATTGAATCACATTAAAACTGCCAATATTGCGAAAACTATGCGTATAAAACCATTTCTTTGCTTCGGTTCGCAACAAACTTTTGGCGAAAATAGTTAAAGTGTTTCTTTGCTCACTCCGAGGCACTATTATCTCTAAATTGGAGTAAAAGGAAGTCATGTGATGCACACATCAGCTCGTTATTTTTGCTTCAGACGTTCAATATCTTAACTCTGCATTTTATTTTGAACATTTTTGCAATTGAAAGTATACATCTAGGACTAATGGTTGCGAAAATAAAGCTCTTACAGGTTAAAACGAACACCCTGTATAATGGGGGTGCCGTCTCATGCGACTGTTTTTAGTTAAGAGGTAATAACTTCGTTCGTTATCACTGTTAAATCTTTTCAGATAAGAACAAATTATGCTTTATTCCTGTTGGTTTTAATCGCAAACCAAACAGAGAGTTGCACTAAATTTTCTAAAAGCACATTTTAAATTAAAAAAAATATACGCAATCAGTAGTTAATTTATAACACACCTCGCATCTAAAAATGCATCACACGTGATTAAACTATATAATTACGGCAGAGAAATATGGCGAAAACAAAATTTTACTATTTGAGAAGATTTATTGAAAACGTTGAAAAAACTGAAAATTGCCGGCCTGTCTACACATTTGTGACAAAGGAAAGAACTGTACCGCACACCTCAAAATTTTTATGGGAGTTTAATACCACCAATGACACCTTTTTCGCGCAACTCATCATCGAAAATAGAAACATACTATTTTTACTAATTTTGGCTAAAAACATGAAAAAAAAAAAACATTTTTTCAAAACTTCAACTCAATTGCGGCAGATCAAGAAATTGCGCAAAAAAAAAATTCAAATTTTTTGTGTGCACTTTGCTCCATCAATGGCACCTTTTCCGCGCTACCCATCATCGAAATAAAAAAAAAAGTTGTTTTTTGCCCCACCCTACTGTATATTCATTTTTAGCTTCATATTTTGATTGGAAAATGTAACAAATCACAATTAGTTGAACTTACCCGCTTTAAGCCACCTGGTAGGCCAAAGCGGGCTTTTTAAGTGTTTGTAATGTTTGATAATAAATAAATATTGGATTTAGAATAATGCAAAAATCACTTTTTATTCTGAAGTTCAAGAACCCTGCTAGAAAATAAAACCGAAATCAATACGATAAAAATCCAAAAACAACAACTTTTGAGCGTTCTTTGTTAACCTACCAGCTTTTTGTGCCACTCTGCCTTACATTAATGAAATCATAAAGCGCGACCGAAATTTTGATTTTTCGTTTTTTTTCCTTAAAATTAATCTTTGAACTGTGGGTTTTTCATAGCAAAAAAAAAAGAAAAAAAAAAAAGAAAAGAAAAAAAAATCGGACTATTTTTACAGAAGCTATAAGCTTTTCCGTCAGTGTGAAGTTTTACATTATGCGAACAAATGTTTCATTTAAATGCGAATAGTAGCTCGTAATCGAAAATTTCGATTCATGTGTATCTTTCAAATGCTCCCTAGAGATCAGGATTTGTTCAAGTACTTTGAGTTTTTTTATCAGATTGATAATAAGACACATTTTTGAAAATACCATCATTTATTTTTATTTAAATCAGGCTAAAATCCTAATTTTATTGACCTTTTTCAGAAAAATTCAAAATTTAAGAAAAGAAAAACAAACTCTGATTTTGATAAAATATTTATTTAGAAAAATAGATAAAATCAAGTTAAAAAATAATTGGTGCTCAGAGAATGATTTTTGTGGTTTAAATATTTACGATTAAAAAGTACAATTTCCTCTGTATTTAAATAACTATTCAGAATTTTTTTACAAAACTTTACATCGTACTTCCCCTTATAAAGATCTACAACTCGTAAAAATTTCAGAACTATATCTTCAAAATTAAAAAAAAAATTATACTCCATTGTAGCCTTAACTAATATATCCTGAAATGTACCATATAGCATCTAAATGAATACACTAAAAAGGCTAAAGTATATATATATATATATATATATATATATATATATATATATATATATATATATATATATATATATATATATATATATATATATATATATATTAAATAAGTGTCGGTTAAACTACTGGAATAAAACAGGGGTTCCCAAATGATTGGGTGGTCTGCGATCCCTTTTGGTTCCGTCAACGTTTAGGAGAGGTTCCGCGGCAAACGTTGAAAAAAATATTTATACTAAAAATGGCTTTTGAACGTTTTGACTGTTGAACATTTAGAAAGCTGTACTGTGTTATCTCAATGTGATGAAATAAAAAAAAATATATACGTAAAAAAATATTTAAAATCGTAAATGCTATTAAAATGTGCTTCTTCATTCGAAAATGAGTTTTCTGTTGGAAGTGGGAAAATGATTAATTCTTGGATTTGAATGTTCAATAAGAATTTATTTGAAAGAGAAAAAATAGTTTTGTCTGCATGAAAGGAATAGTAATTCGTTGGAGTCACGGTTGTCCAGATTTTGTACAATTACGTAGAGTCTTAATCATTCCGTACTCGAGGTAGGTTATCTGATGGGAACTGACGAATCTTTAATTTCAGCAAAGCTATGCAGTGTGTCGTAATGTCAAAATGAATGATTAATATACTTAGCCTCTGCCAGCAACTTGAATTCTAGTGTCATGGTAAAAACTTACAGTCTTGAGCAAAGAAGAGATCGATGGGACATGATTAGTTGTTTAAATTTATTAAAATGAAAGAGGTTACGGGGCTGAAGTTTAACCCTGAAAACAGGACAAGGGGTCATTGTTTTAAGCTATTTAAATCTCAGGCTAACATGGATATTAGGAAAAATTATTATTTTAGCAGGGTAGTGGAACCTTGGAACAGCTTACCGGAAGAGGTGGTAATGAGCAAGGGAGTAGATAGTTTTGAGAGGGCCATTGATCTTCACTGGGGATTGTAAATTGACTAGGACCAGTCTACCTGGGCCCAGAGCCTGTTGCTGGTCGTCACTTTTGTATTTGTAATTAATCCAATCTCTCACTCTCCCCCCTCCCAAGGCTTCGTCTAGGAAACAAGAAATACGAACCGTTCCTTAAAAAGGCAAATCCTGTTCTTCCGTTTGCCACAACTGAAGAGTTAGAATTTGGAAGAGTTTATAAATAACGAGAAAACAAATTATAAATCAATAACAGCACTCAAGCAGAGGAACGTTACCTATTCCATCTATCGTCAAATTCAGGGGTTTTTTTTTGGAGCAATCACGATTGCTTATTGTTCTCACTTGACTGTTTTTGGCGTGCTATCATTTTATTTTCCCGCCAGCACCCTCTGCAGCATCAACGTCGACCGGCTCCTCACGATGCTGCTCCTATAGCGAAAACCGTCTCCAGGTTGCATCCATATCCTACACAAACGCGCATACATACACAACTACACACACACACGCGCACACACACACACACAAATACATGCAACTACACACATACACACACCCACACACAAACACATACACGCATACATACACACGCCTACACAGACACCCACACACGCCTACTCACACACATACCCACACACACGCCTGCACACAAACACACACCTACACACACATACCCACACACACGCCTGCACACAAACACACACCTACACACACATACCCACACACACACGCTTGCACACAAACGCACACCTACACACACACTTACACACATACCCACACACACAGACACATAACTACACACATGCAAAAAAAAAAAACACGTGATTGCGAAAAACATAATTTGAATTCAAGATGTTAAAATTCTAATTATTATTATTATTATTATTTTTTTTTTGTCTCCAACAGTTCGAAGTAAATCTGTTTTCTTTTAAAATTCCTATGTTGTCCTTGCAGCAATCTTTACAGGAATTATGCATGCACAATGGGGAGACGTAATGGAATTTAAATTTCGAGGTGGGACTTTAATTCCATGAAGCGTTTTCGAATAAATTATAATTTTGGTGTAAATCTTTGAATTCACAATCTTGTGCTTAAATGTGTTTACAATTAGAATTGCATTGTATAGTGCTCAGGAGAAATGTACAAGCTTTATATATTTGAGGAAATATATGAAGGATTGCAACCTTATAACTTATTATAATCACTTGTTGTGGACGACTCTTGCAGAAAGATTTCATAAATGTCTACCAAATTAGCAAGGTGACTTCCTGACGCATTCGGTTGAAAATTTTTGTTTTTAATGTTTAAAAATTACGACAGAAAATTAGCATTTATTTTGTTGGTTTTCAATTCCAACCGGTTTATGTTCAGTTTGATTTTGGTGCATCTTTAATTAATAAAATGTTTTGAGTTTACGAATAACATTTCAATTTGCCACATTATCTGAAACATGTTCAGATCACAGATTATAAATATAAAACTATAAAAATTTTTAACTAACGATAAATCTATTTTTAAAAAATGTCAACTTCAATTCAGAATACTTCTTAAAACAAGTTACGCCTGTTTTTGAAGCAGTTGTAACAGCTTGAAATTGGTTTTTTACCATCTATTTACCTGTACTAATACTACTGCATCATTCTCTGCTTCACGTGAAAAATATTTTAAATCAAAATTGCTTTCAAACATTAACAAAGCGGTAGGTTGACTTACCTTAATAGAAATAGTTTTCAGAAATTAAGAAATAAACCATAAATTCCGCACCGAGATCAAAACGCTGCATGCAAAGTGCGATTCTTTCTGAAAATAAGTTTGTAACAATGTGCTGTACGTTATTTGGACAACAATAAGCTTCCTATTGTTGCTAACGGGAAAAAAAAATTGCTTGGAAACAATATTTTGCAACACATAAAACATTCTCGAGTCTTCAATACCATCCAACAATTCATACCACTTTTACTGCTTCGAATAGCTAGAAAAGTATCCGTATCAATATTTACGTTTAAGTTGAAACATTACAACTTCTCCTATTTTTCTTTGATTCCTGAAGGAATTACAAGAACATGATAATTAGAAAATTGGGAAATAATTAGAGGCTCTAAATATGATGTAAACCCATTACACACGATATAATACAGAATATTAGAAATAAAAAAATAAATAAATAAATTTGAATTTTGACATCTTGAATTCAAATTAGATTTTTCGCAATCACGAGTGTGTGTGTTTGTGTGTGGGGGTATGTGTGTGTAGGGGGTATGTGTTTGTGGGCATGTGTGTTTATGTCTGTGTGCTGGCATAAGTGTGTGGGTAGTTGAGTGTATGAATGTGTGGGGGTATGTGTATTATGTGGGCATATGTGTTTGTGTCTGTGTGCAGGCATAAATGTGTGTGTCTGTATGTATGCGTGTGTGTATGTGTGTGTGTATGTGTGTGTGTAGTTGTGTATGTATGCGCGTGTGTGTGTAGGACATGGACGCAACCTGGAGACGGCTTTCGCTAGAGGAGCAGCATCGTGAGGACCCGGTCGACGGTGATGGTGCGGAGGGTGGCGGTGGGAAAATAAAATGATAGCACGCCAAAAACAGTCAAGTGAAAGCAATAAGCAATCGTAATTGCTCAAAAAAAAAGTAGAAGATATCCATCCCTTGGGGGGGATGTAGTTTTCAGTGGGGTTGATGAAGCAATAAGGATCGATATGGGGTTGAGAAAGCTCTGGGTGTCGATAGGGGTCTGTATATTTGTTTCAGTCAAAAAAAAAAAAAAAACACAAATTTAAATGATCCTTTCATTTTACAGGAAAGAAATGGACTGGGCGCAATTTTATTTGAGCTTTTACGCACATTTAATGTAATTGCACCCATGGGAGAATATCTACTTTCTTTGATCTCAAACGATTGATATTATTGAGTGTTGATCATCTACCGTATACTGGAAACAACTTGCAAAAGATGCGTTTCCTTTATATTGATAACACTAATTGAGGCAAACCACTTTTTATATTTTGGCAACAACTTACAAGTATCCCTATACAATAAATCCCTACACCTAAAATATTGAACCAGTATTTTCTTTATCAGCAAAAAACACTTAACGGGGTTAAATTGGCCCCTAAATATTGGATAATTGAGCCATTAGCGGGTAAAATATATTCTTTTAATTTTACATTTTACTTACAAAGATTCAAAAAAAGATTTTAGACTTGGAAAAAAAAACTTAACTAAAGTTGACGCATTTCGGGATTTTTTGGAAAATACTATAATATTAATAGGGGTAAACCATCCTTCGCAATCTGACCCCATCGTGGGGCCAGTTGCCTATTGGTACAGTCAAATTAGGTCATGACCCGATAACTCAAAAAAAAAAAAAAAAAAGTGCCCCTATACCAAACTGTTCAGTATCCCGAGGAGATAACGTACCAAAAAGTTCTAAGAGTTTGAGCGTCGGGTTTGGGAGTTAAGGGGGGACAAAGAAGGGGGTCAAAATGCAGATTATTGTTTCATTTCAGCTGTACCTGCAACGCTATTCCTTTTCATGAAAAGGTAATTGAATAAAAAGTGAAGATTGTACAAAGGACTAATATTGCAAGTAATATTTTTACACAAATCCGTCAATGGGGGGGAGGGGGTTCTCCCCTGGATTTTGTGATATACATTGTACAAATGGAAAAGTTTTATTGCAGATATTTTATTGTTTTTAAAATGATATTTTCGAGTGTATTTCCTTTGCCCCCCCCCCCCTCAAGTTAGTGAAAAGACGTATCTAATCGGGTCAAAACACAAGCTTTTGTCGTGTTTCTGCTACATTTCAATATCTATTTCTAACAAATATTTCATCAGATAAAATTGAATGAAGGGAAGTACTTTAAAGCATGGTCCAGATTTAGGTGTCGTGTGTTTTTTTTAGCATTTTCTTATTTCTCAGTAGTTTTACTGTACTTTGAATGATTTGTTCAAAAGTGTTTAGTTTAATAACTTAAATACTTGAATTCCTTATTATTCAATCTTTGAAATTTCATGAAAGGTTTTAATTTCCTGTTATTAAATGATTAAACCACACATTTAATTCTTTATTGGATAGCTTCATAAGGCACTGGAATTTTTATGAATGACGTTTAACTTCTTAGTTAGAAATTCATAATTTCAATGATAGGGACTTTTCGCCTGTGACAAAAACACATGTAGTGTATAACTTTTTTTTTCGATTTTAAATCACTTTTTATATTTTCTGTTATTTTGGCTCATTTTTCTTTTTCTATAATTAGAGTCAAATTTGGCACAAAATTTGTTAACAATTTAATTCTGTTCTTCAATTTCATTTGTGATTAAAGTTTTCACAGAAATTTCTTAACTTAGAGACAAAAAAGTCTTTACCTTCTTTGAAATGTTTATCAACTCAAATGCTGCCATTTTTTTTCCTCGTTCAAGAACCATAGTGAAAACACACACAAATGCCAGAACAACCTGTGAATTGGAAAAATTTTAACTCTAAGTAAAAAGCTGCTTTTATAAGTACTGACTCAAATATAATAGTTTCTAAAATAGATCAGAAAGAAATGCGTATAGCGATCTCGGTAGATTTCAAGGAAGATTTAATAATTATTATTTCACCAATCTTTGTATTACACCAACAGAAGATGTACGAATTCCTCTAAGTAATCTCGAAAGTCTTAAAAAATATTCCAACTAAAAACATTATAATTATGGGGAATTTCAATAGTAAAAGCAACTCCCCTGGGGATATGCTGGTGACGATCCTAGAGGAAAAAGAGTAATCGAGCGGGAAATCTGCAAAACGAAGACAAAACACAAAATATTTTTATAGACGGGCCCCCCGAGTACCGTCTGAAGTGGGGAAGCTCCTTCTCATTTCAGAGTCCCACAAATTTTGTTTAAGAAAATTTTTCTAAAAATTTAACGCAAATTTAAAAATGAAATTAATTTGAATTCTGAAATTTTGAATTCAAATTATGTTTTTTCGCAATCATGACAGGACCCTACTCACTGGACTTATTGCTACCAGAAACGACTCCTGTCCCCCCAAGCCTACCCTTCCTTCTGGGGGTTCCTTATGTATATTTGGGTATGTGTGTGCAGGCGCACGTGCGTGCATGTGTAGGCTTGTGTGTATGCGTAGACCTATGTGTATGCATTTAGGCGTGTGTGTATGTGTGTAACGGCTTGTGTGTGGGAGTGTGTATGTGCGTAAAAATGTGTGAGCGTGTATGTAGGACATGGACGCCACCGACCAGGAAAAAGCGACTACCGGGGGACAGTCGCGCCTGCAGAGGCCGGTGGGGCTGCAGAGGTCCCTGGTCCAAGCTGAAAAAGGAACCTGAACGCCAAGGACCGTCAAATGAGAACAATAAGCAATCGTGATTGCTCAATAAAATTCACTGCTGCTTTAGGGTACAGGTGTTATTTTTAGAAGTGACCCTGCAAAATTCAGATTAATGTTAATCCCCTCCTCCTACCCAACACATAGAATTTTTGTACATTACGTACAAAAGTAATTCGGTAATTCTCAACAATGAAGGGTGCTTAGATTAGTTGCTGAAACAGATTTATCATGTCACAAAATTGTTATAAAAGTGCACTGTAATAGTTGTGCCAAATTTTGATTGAACCTGTTCTAATGTTCGCAGTAAAACTATCGGCGATCTAATGAGTTGAATAACTCTTGGCTTAGTCAACGAATCGCGAGGAAACACTCGCAAACAATCTGTTTTAATCATGAATCACACTGAAAGATTGCAAGCAAATGTTGCAAGCTTACGAACAACCCCTCACTATTTATCGCCTATCCAAAAGCTAGAACCCCTATAAAGGCCTTACCAAAAGCTATTGATATTCGGCTCATTAGATCGCTTATTAGATATGGTTTCTTTCTGAATTTTTGAAGATATTCAACTGGAATTTTATTAGGAGTTGGGGAACATTCTTGGTATTAAATTATGAAAGTTATAAATTGCTTGAAAGCTCGTGCAAAATACTTTGAACACGTTCTACCCGGTTTTACCGAGCGAAAATCCCACTAGAAGCGCTAGAAACAGCACTAGAAGCAATTAAGGTAAATGCACCAGTAGTTTATTTACTGAACTGTATTTCGATACCAGAGTTAAATTGCAAAATGTGTTGGATGAAATTGTTATTAATGAAAATGTTATTTCTACGAATATTAATCCAGTGCATTCTATTAAGGGTGATTTTAAATTGCCACGGCTCAATATTCCATCCTTTAAAGGTAATTATACAGACTGGCTCAATTTCAAAGATTTATATGTTTCAACAGTACATGGTAATGAATCTTTAAGCAAAGTACAGAAATTTCAGTATTTGAAAGGTTTATTGTTAGAAGAGGCAGCTGCTATAATTAAGCATATTCCGGTATGTGAAAATGGTTATGATGAAGCGTGGCAAAAATTGCTTAATAGATATGATAAAAAGAAACAGATTGTTAATTCTTTATTGAAAACATTCATTGAGCAGCCTAATATTATTAAAGTAAATGGTTATAATTTGCGACAATTGGCAGATACCTCTGATGAGGTAATTAGGGGTTTAAAGTCATTGCATAATGAAGCAACGTTACGCGACCCATGGCTTATATACTTGCTTTTGCAAAAGTTGGATTGTGAAACGCGTCAAATTTGGTCGCAAAAGACTTGTGATAAGGAATTCCCCCTAAGTTTGAAGAATTTATTCAGTTTTTGAATGAAAGATGTTCATTATTAGAAGTATGTGATGAAGAAAATAATAAGAAATGGGTTTCAAAACCGGATAAAGTTGTCAAAGCAAATTTAATTAGTAATTTAAAGCAAAGTCCTAAATGTAATGGAGGCATGGTCTACACAATTGTATGAAATTTAAACTGATGGATATTGAATCTAGAAGAAGTTTTGTGTATAAAAGTGGTTTTTGGAAATCCTGGAAAAGAGACTACTTATCAACTCTACAGTCGCGGGTAAAGTGGCAAATGCCACAGCCAAAGGTAAAAGAAGGGAATTTAGTTCTTCTCAAGGAACAGTGGGCCCCCTGGATCTTGGACTCTCGGAAGAGTTGTAGCTGTACATCCTGGAGCTGATTCTAAGACACGCGTGGTGGACATTAAAACGAACTGTGGACTGTTCAGACGATCTATATCTGAATTAGTACTGTTACCAGTTCACTGTCAAGAATGACTCTTGACAGGGCGGGGAGAATGTTTGGTTCTATTTTTATTTTAATTACTTCTACTTTAATTCATAACTTCTACTTTAATATAGAGGGCGAAGTTCTTGTCTTGTTCCATGGAACGATAATAAATAAAAACGGTAGTTTTGTCTGGAAAACTCAATGATGTTGTGTGGCTTGATTTTACACATATAAATTACTGTTTTTTTGTGTACGTGGAAATTTTTCCTCTGGCGCAACGTACACGCATAAATGAGTGTAAATGAATCTAGCAAATGAATGACATCTCGAAATGTATTCAAATGAGTATCAAATGTGTATTAGAGTGTGCAGTGTATTTAATTGAATGTAAATTGTGTATAAATAATGATGTACCCTTGAAGATTGTTGAATAATGCGAGTGTGTTTTAGAGCGTATCTCCCCTCCATAAAACAATGTCCATGAGAATGATGAATGAGCGTTCCAGCATTGAATTTAGTGGTGTTGATGAGCGAACATGAAATTTAAGTAACAAGAAGACAATCTAAATTTGATTAAGCAGATGTATTCATTACAGACACAAAAATGCTGAAAGCAATTTCTTAGAATATAAAAATACAAAGTTGGAAAAGGTACTGATCGCTTGAGTTTTAAAGCGATTACTGTTTTTTGTTGGAAAGCCAATAAGGAACAAAATTCAGAAACGAAAAACTGAGAAGAGTAATGGTTTTTAATATTTGCTACGTAACTCATTTTAAAAGTTACAAAAAATGGTTTTTGCCTGTGCAATAATGATAATGTTCTTTATTAACTAAAAATTTATTATTCACTACTAAAACTCAAAAGTAACCTGAATATATGAAAAAGGCAAATTTTACGAGGGCTTCTGAAAGAGCTACGAAATAAAGTATTTAGCGAAATTATTTAATACTATTAGTATTAGAAATTAGTTAAAATCCTTTCGCAAAAATACCGAGAAAATTCGACAATGTACTATATGTACAAAACTGTGTCAACTCATACAAGATATTTACAAGTAACCCCACCCAAGTGTGAATCGCCGATTGGAATAAAACTTTGCGCGTCGATAGAACACTTAATACTGTTGAACTATTTTTTTACCGCAGTATAAACACTTTTAACGATGTGAAATTTACCCCTGATACTGGATAATTGGGATATTAGAGTGTACAATACATTCTTCCATTTTGAATTTTGATTACAAAGCTTCAATTAATGATTAAAATTTTAAAAAACCACAAAAACTTAAGTTGACGTGTTTCGAGATTTTTTCGATACTATTAATTGGGGTAAACCATGCTTCGCAATATTACCCCATCAAAGTGAACGACTTTGAAACTTAAATCTATCATAAGAAAGACATTTAATATATCAATACTGAGCTAAATTCAGAAAATATACTGTACCCTCTTAATATCCCAATTACCCAATATTTAGGAGTAAATTTTACACCGTTAAAAGTGTTTATTGCCGATAAAATCAATACGAGTCCCATATTTTTAAGCGTTCATTCGATGAGCTAAATTTCATCCCAACCAGTGATTCACACTTGCGTAGGTTTACTTGTTAGTAAAAAATAAAACTTTTAGAACAGCAGAAATTATAAGTCACCAAACCAAAATGAATCAGTTGCAAGACATTAAACTAAACATTACATGCAACTCATAATGAAGTTTTACCGAAATAAAAAATAAAAAAGCTTACTCATGTTCTTAAGCAAAATATTAAAAAATGTTTTTAAAAAAAAGTTTGTGCTAAAAGAAATTTTGTTAGGTGATTAACGAATATCAGTGGAGTATCCTCCTCCACCTTGCGATATGAAAAGCTCTGATGTCCAATGTCACGCACAAAAGCAAAGAATCAAATCAGTTTTACATTTAAATTATGAAAAAGTATTGGGTATTTTTAGTTTACCACGATAAATATAAAATATTTTACACTGCTGTAATCGATTTAGATTATCTTGATCTCATTAAACCTCATGCATTAGCAACTGAAAGTTCATTTTAAAGTTTTAAAACGTTTAAGTGATTTTAAATGCATTATTTATTTTTTGTGCTGCGTTGCACTGAGTAGACCAGATTTCCGTGTTAAGTAATTAAAAAACCTTTAAACACACTTTTAGTTTAAAAATTTAGTTTGCTTACATAAGTCGTTCAATTACATACAAATAAAATGGTATACATAAAAAAAGAACATACCTTTAGCATTCAACTTGTCCCTTCGTCACGTTTCAAACTTGTTTCAAGTCGATCAGTACTTCAGCTGTGAAAAAAAAAGTTTACTTAGCGACAAATGAAATAAAATATTTATGTAACAGTCAAAAAGCAAAAAGTTATTTTATTAAGGAAACATTTTACGATTGTTTTTCTCACATCTCCAAAACAATTAATAACTTAATCCAAATTAAACAATTCATACACTTAACGTTGAACACTATTTACATTTGAGCAGAAATTTTCAATTTTTCAGACTCTCTGTCCCCCCCCCCTTTAGACCCTCCTGTTAAGTTCACTACACACTATATATGTGGTCCCACTACATCCTACTCTGACAAAGAAAGTGACACAGCTCAAATTGATAAATACGTACTAACTCATGACTCAAAATCTAAATTTAATGCTCTTTCTTGCCACAGAACCTGCAAAAAGTTTGCTTACATACCTGGTGAGCGCTGGTGTAAAAAATAATTTTACCGATAATGACACATACATGAAATTTAATAATAGGGATGTTTCCTTCCGTTAAAAGTACTATTTTTAGTCACTAACTGATAGAGTAAGCAAAAACTATATATATACCAGAAAAACTCACTTTCCCATATTTTTTATTTTATTATTATGTCCAATTTTGGAAATTAGAAGTGGTTTTCATGACCTCACAAATGATGTCCTTTGGCGCACTACTCCTTTGACGCACTAAATACTTACGCATTCTTTAAAAAAGAAGTTGTCTATTAAACGCGATCAAAAAGAGAATTTTGAATGAAGGCTTTTTTGAAACAAACATGAATTTAATTAGTATTATTGGACTATAATATTTTATTTTGATCTAATGCCGAAATATTGCGTTCCACACTGGGATTTCAACTCGTGTTGTCATGAGCAGAAGCTAAAAAAAAAAAATTGCGCACCAGTTAAAGTGATTTTTTTTTATTGCAAACTTTGTTAAATTACTTTAAAAAAGGTTAAAACCTATGTTTTGAAACATGCTCTTTCAGAAAAAAATACTTTGAAAATTTCGGAAACAACCGAATTTAAAAGAAAACTTTTTGAACTTGAAGTATGCATTACTAATTTAGACACAAATACTCACCAATAAACATTACATCATAATGTCTTAACGCGTATTGTAATATTTGAGACGAAATCACATAACTATTATTGCGTGAAAACCTTGATTTCCTCGAATTCTGCTTTTTTGAGTTGTGCCCCTTTCCATGCCGAGGTGCTCTAAGTAGTCGATTCAAGTAGAATTAGATTGAAATTTGAAGCTAAAGCTGGTTATTAAATGAAAATATGGATAGGGGAGACCGGGGCTATATGACTATGCTAACAACACTTGTTGATAATTAATTTATTTTTAAGGAGAGTAAAATTAATTTTACATGAGCTGTTAAAGTAGTTCTTCGTAGCTATAAATCTATTACCATTTAATTTTCAAATAAAAATAAAAGGTTTATTTTTTCCTAACCTTAACAAATCGTCATCTTGTCCCAGTACTGGGGTAAGATGACTTTGGCCTTGGGGAAAGATGACAACACCGAAAAAGGTTTAATATTTTTTACCTTTTGAATATATTACAAAGTTTAACAAATAATAACTGTGTTTTTACGTATTTCAAAGTATCAAGTTAAGCGTAACGCATTGTAACGTTGAAGTGTTCATTTGTTCAGTCAACAATAATCACGAATAGAAATGATATTTTCATGATTGGAACATTGCTCATGCCCCCACTCTCCTCTGAGAGTGGTGGCATGAGCACTGGATCCGTTCACAGCAACGGATTCGTTCCTGAATCCATCGCAGCACTGGATCCGTTCTTCTGTTGGAGGGTCACAATTTTCTTCAAGCAGCACTTGTAAAAAGGAAGTCTTGTCATTTTGCCGCGTGTTTCGGTTTGTCATCGGTCTCCGGATTGCCTGTTTGAAAGGATTCGTCTTCATTGCCACAAAGGAAGGCGATTAATTGACGTTTACTCTTGGTAACAGGCAGTATATAAACTAAGTTACTCATAAATGCTAAAGAGAAACGATCTGTCATAAGTATATGTGTAGCAGAGCTTATTTACACATGCATAAAAGTTATAATGTGGCAGCGGTAAACAGTCAGAGCTTTAGAACTAACAAAAAAATGGCTATTTCAGCGTCTCTATACTATTGTTGAACAAACGGCAGATAGGAGAGTCAGTGGTATCCAGTTGATGCTGCTTAAGTGGGGAAAACGGAAAAATTAAGACATTCGTCATTTTGCCTGGCTCGTCATCTTATCCCAGTCTCCCCTACGTGTTTATGCACACAAGATTTAATACTACTACATTTTTTTACATATTATTTGCAGGCACATGCAATCAGACTTGAACACAGATCAATTTGAGGTCATTAAGGATCTAAGAGATATAATACGAGTTTTTTTCATAACATCAAATACAGGTGTGCCAAATTTTGTCAGTGACAAGTTTATGAACATAGGATGAACTCCAAAACAGCATCTCAGGTTACTTACAAGATATTTCGACTATTTTATGTATGTTAAATCTTAAAAAATGATCAAGATTCTCAAAACTAAGTGGATCAACATTGCTCTGAAAGCCTCGGAGAAAAGGTGATGTCGAAAATATTTACATATGACCATAAATTCGAGCAAATTATAACTAGTTTAGCTTTCATGCTTTATTTTTTTTCCAAATATTCGCGCCCCCTAAAATTCTACGACACCCTAGGTGGCGTACCTTCCTGGTTGACAACCCATGAACCAGAGCATCAAATCAATTTCTGAATTTAGAATATATAAATCGGATTTAGGATTTTCTTTTAAACTATTTTGTGCTGGATGCAAAAGGCTCAAATTTTGATCGACTAGTTTCAATCAAAATTCCGGCATCTACATCGGTAGATTGACTGGTAATAAAGCCATTTTTTTCACATTGATATTAGATTCAATGCCTTAGTATTCCCACAGATTATATTTCTTAAAATGGAGTCATTCTTGCAAAAAGAACACAATAACATCCAAGAGAATTCGAATTTATTTTAAAAACTAAGTTTTATAAGCTATTACCAACTATATTCTCATTGATTCTTTAACTATTTGTAATCAAGTATCCATTGTTTGTACATTAGCCATTTGTAAAGAGTTTAGAAACATGATTGCTATGGAACAAGAAATCGACTGAATTAACAATAAGACTTGCATCATTAGGTGTTAAAATATGATGTAAGATCGTACTGAAATGCAATAACAGTATAAATTATCAGTTATTAAAGTTATTGGTTAGGGAAAAAAATTCGTTGAGAATTGATTTTTAGAAATTGGATTGAGAGCTCAATAACCAACATCCCAGCAAACATTTGTAACGCTGGCAACTGTCATAAAATTTTCATTAGATTCCGTACTGGATATTAGTTAAGCTCCGGGCCATTCCACGGAAAACTGTAATTTTGTCTCGCACGTGACGCTTCGTACATTTCATAAAAAATAATAATTTAAAAGGATGAATAAAATTTTGTTGCTTAAGAAATCACAAACGCATGTGACTTCTTAAGCAAAAACATTAAAAAATTATTTCAGTTTTATAAAACATAGGAGCCGTCCCGTGCGGAACAGAATGACCATTTTCTTTTGAATGAGCATATAAATTTTTTTTTCAATGGTTTAAATAATTATGTCTGAACTAATGAGATATGTTTCCTTTACGCTGGAACCATAGCTTTCAAAATCTACAATTTTTTTCGTCATTGCTGTATTAATGGATCAAAATTATTAGCTTATTCGTTAGCAAGTTACTAGAGGTTGACTTTCGATGTCCCGCACCTTACGCATGTAAATAAATTCTATTTTAAATAAAATGATTTAATAAAAATATAATTGCGTCAGAAGTATGTTTGTATCAAATGTAAAGATTTAAAAAAATGCTTACCCCTGTTTCATTAAAATATTAAGAGATATGACGAAATGTTAATGAAATTTAAGCGTATTTTTGTCCCGCACGTGACGGTGGAATGGCCCCTCTGTTTTAAGTAGAATTTGGACTTTTTAGGTCTTGAGGAATAAAATACAGGAAACATTGCTTAAGAAGGAAAACTTAACGAAACAATTGATCCCGACTTATTCCACCAGAGGCTACTCCCCAAAATTCATATTAAAAGTGTTAAATTTACTCAGCAGAGTTCAACAGTATTCTCATAAAAAAGAATTTTATTTTGACTAAAATTAAACAATGGCAAACAAAATATTAAACATATAACGTAACTACGAAACACAACACATCAAAACATGAAATAAACAAACTGAATCTAGAAGAATGCAGCACGTACCAAATCCTAAGAGTGTTGCCAAAACTGAAATTCCGATAAAAACATTAAGTAAAATTATGTAAATGAAGCAGATTGTTTTAAATTAGATTTAAAGTGTTAAATCCAACAAAAAGTAACAAAACACACAATACAAACAGACATAAAATGCAGTAGTCATTGAAAAGGTTTAAATGGAAACATTGGCGGCTAAAGCACCAAAAAAGTTGAGGTGGGTTATCAGAAATGGGAAGGGTTACTTACACCCAGGACCGTCATTTCACAATTTTCCAGGGGACAGCGGGTATATGCTCAAAGCATTTTTTTTTTAAACAAAATCCACCCCCCCTCCCCCCACTTACATGCAAACACATTAATTTTTCGAAAATAGAGAGTCGATTACCCTTTCTCCAAATTCCTAAATGATTGACCTGATGGAACCCCTGATGCAGATTATTATTATAAAATAGGACTAAAATCGTATTTTAACTCCAATGATTAAATGACTACTAAAAATAAACCTGGAAAATTACCTCGAAAACCGGGACGGATGGCCACCTCCTCCAAATTCAAAGCTCCATTCCTCTAAAATAAAATAAGAAAATTCCATTTATTTAAATTTTTAGATAAAGAAAATGTAAAAAATCAATTTCAATCGATCATTAATTTGTCACAATGAAAAGGGAGAGGGTATGGCTTCTTTACTTCAAGAAGTAAAATGGCAGTTGCCCCCTTGCACCCTCCCCCGTACGAGTCGCCCATAAATGAAAACGCTTGGAAGATAAATTTTATAAGTTTACTAGCTGTACCCGACGCGCGTTGCTACGCCAACAAAAAAATACATTATTATACTGATTTTCATGACAATCGGTTGAACGGGGCAGAAGTTGCTACTCTGCAGTGCCACCTGGTGGCGAGTGGCTTCAATGAGCATATTATGCACCTTCTCCGTGGAAAAATACATATATATAGCAATTTTCATAATAATCGGTCCAGGTATCCAGTGAAGCCGTGACTATACTCAAATTTTGTACTCACGCAGTTTGCAAGATCAATCCATTGCTAAAAATATCAAATAGAAAAAGTTTTAAATCCCCCCCGTTGCATGAAAAGCCATAAAACAATAAAGAAAGAATTTATTTGTTCAAACTCAAGAAAAATGGCTTCTTATCAATGAGATCTTTCACGCGAATTAATTTCTGCAGCCGATCATTTTATTCGTATTTATCCAATGGATTGTGACTTAAATTGGAATAAAAAAGGAACTATCGATCGGATTTTTTTCCAACTGGTCTATAAACATTCCCAGTACCAAAAATAACAAACGGTGAAAGTTTCAGCCAAACTGCCGGGTAGTTTTTGAGTTCATGGATGACATACAGACAAACATTCATTTATATATATATATATATATATATATATAGATAAAAGTGTTCCTCGTATCCTCAAAACTAGTGTACGCAACTTTTTTCATTTTATTATGATTTTATTTATTGATCGATGCATAATTTCTACCAATACGCGCTGGTTAGTCGCAAAAAGATCAACCATTGATACCAATGGCTTAATTCATTGAAATAAGCAAAAAAACTTTCCTGATTTTGAGGCATAGTATTCATTTGCTTCAACTCGTGTACATTTTGCTAAAAATACAGTAAGTGATAAAAGGACAGACAAAAAACCATGAGTATTTTATCCCTATACAGGCACGTAGCTCGTGTGCCTAGCTACATGTGGCTAACTCATACTATATTCACGCTGAACTTAGCAGCACTGCGACATACCTACCCTCGCACAAAAGCTACATTTACAGAGATTTTCCTTGATGCGTTTAAAATTAAAAAAACATTAATTTGAATTTTGACATCTTGAATTCAAATTATGTTTTTCGCAATCATGTGTGTAGGCGTGTGTGTTTGTGTCTGTGTGCAGGCATGAGTGTGTGTAGGTGTGTATGTGTATGTATGCGTGTGTGTGTAGGATATGGACGCAATCTGGAGACGGTTTTTCCTAGTGGAGCAGCATCGTGAGGCCGGTCGACGGTGGTGCTGCATAGGGAGACGGGAGGAAATAAAATCAAAGGACGCCAAAACAGTCAAATGAGAACAATAAGCAATGTGATTGCTCAAAAAAAAAAATCGTGTCTGATTTTGGTGGATTATCTCCATTAGCGTCCGCTCACATACACAGTCAAAAGTACAGGAAATCATTAACGGTCAGAAAAACGATCATAAGTATGCTATCCCTGTACATGTAGCTCTTGCTAAATTCATACTGGACTGAACTTGGCAGCACTGTCGCAAATCTCTCCTCGCACAAAAGCTACATTTACGGAGATTTTGCTTTGCTCAGTGGTGCCAACGCTTTTTCTGCTCGTGAGCCGCAATTCATTAAAACTATTTTCGCAGGCCAGAACTCATAGCATGTCAAATAATTTCATTAACCTTCTTTATTACTAACTAGTGGCAACCGCACGGCTTCGCCCGTAATAGAAAAAATTAAAGGTCTTTTGGTTCGCTTGTATATTTACAAATAATGTATGGTGAATTTTCTCGCCAATTGGCTTGTACCGACGTTACGGTTCCACGCTATGATAATTTCGTATCTCCCCAATTGGCTTGTGCCCATGTTACGGTTCCACGTTATAATGATCTCGTAATTTATGATAGTTTTTTTCTTAAAATTACAATAAAAAAAGAACCACATCGAAGTTTCGAAAAATCGCTTCGAGGTGCACACCCCCATGCTACATACTAACTTTGTGCCAAATTTCATGAAAATCGGCCGAACGGTTTAGGCGCTATGCGCGTCACAGACATCCTACAGATATCCTACAGACATCCTACAGACATCCAGACATCTAGACATCCTCCGGACAGAGAGACTTTCTGCTTTATTATTAGTAACTAGTGATACCCGCACGGCTTCGCCCGCAATAGAAAAATCAAAAGGTCTTTTGGTTCGCCTGTATATTTACAAATAATGTATAGTGAATTTTCTCGCCAGTTGGCTTGTACCGACATTACGGTTCCACGTTATGATCATTTCGTATCTCGCCAATTGGCTTGTGCCCATGTTACGGTTCCACGTTACGATAATTTCGTAATTTAAGATACTTTTTTTCTTAAAATTGGAATAAAAAAAGAACCACATCGAATTTTCGAAAAATCGCTTCGAGGTGCACACCCCCATACTACATACTAACTTTGTGCCAAATTTCATGAAAATCGGCCGAACGGTTTAAGCGCTATGCGCGTCACAGACATCCTACAGACATCCTCCAGACATCCTCCGGACAGAGAGACTTACTGCTTTATTATTAGTAAAGAAGAAGATAATAAAGCTGAAAGTCTCTCTGTCCGGAGGATGTCTGGATGTCTGTAGGATGTCTGTGACGCGCATAGCTCCTAAACCGTTCGGCCGATTTTCATGAAATTTGGCACAAAGTTAGTATGTAGCATGGGGGTGTGCACCTCGAAGCGATTTTTCGAAAATTCGATGTGGTTCTTTTTCTATTCCAATTTTAAGAAAAAGAATATCATAAGATGGACAAGTAAATTACGAAATTATCATAACGTGGAACCGTAAGATGGGCACAAGCCAACTGGCGAGAAAATTCACCATACATTATTTGTAAATATACAGGCGAACCAAAAGACCTTTTCATTTTTCTATTACGGGCAAAGCCGTGCGGGTATCACTAGTTACTAATAAAGCTCAAAGTCTCTCTGGCAGGATATCTGTCTCGATGTCTGGATATCTGTGACGCGCATACGCCTAGACCGTTCGACCGATTTTCATGAAATTTGGCACAAAAATAGTTTGTAGCGTGGGGATGTGCACCTCGAAGCTATTTTTCGAAAATTCAATTTTCTCCTTTCTCTATTCCAATTTTAAGAACATTTTACCGCGGAAAATTATCATAATAAATCATAACGTGGAACCGTAACATTGGCGAGCAAATGAACATAGGAAATTGGCGAAAAATTAGTCATCCATTATTAGTAAATATACAGGCGAACCAAATGACCTTTCATTTTTCAACTACGGGCAAAGCCGTGCGGGTACAGCTAGTATAATATAAGTTGAATACATATCCTCTCTGCCCTCCCCCTTAGAAAAAAATTAAATTATTCTTATTGTTCGCGAGTAGGCCGTTTTTCGTCAAATTTGCTGTTTGCAAATCATTGTTTTTTTGAATTCCTCTTCCTTCCCAACTGAATTGTGTGAATCATCTCTGATTAAACGTAAAACAACGTAATCAAATTTCTAAAACGAAAGAAATTGCTTTGATTACATTATTATTTTTTGTTTACTTTGCCGCTCAAAAGTATTTTTTCGTTTCTTATCTCTACTTCTTTATTTACCGTAAGTTTTCCACGCAGTTCCCATTTTGGGTTATTTTTTTCCTCATCTCTTATCTACCATTTATTTTAGTTTGGTTACGTTTTTCAGAGCCCTGAAACTCAGTACAGAGAGTATGTGAAACTCTGGTATCATCTTGGGCTAATAAAATTAACAAGGAAATGGAACTACGGTTTTTGTTGTAGAAGACCTCAGGTCCTGTTTTGAATTGGGTATTGTGGGTTAACACTACGCAACGGGGAAAGGTACCCTGTGATTTTTTTAATACACTTAGCGCCACTAACTTAAATTTTTGGGAGGGAAAAAATTCTCAATTTTCAGAATAAAACTCCAAATTTGGCCGAATGATGATGATTTAGCCGAACCGTCTGAATAAAATTTGCGGAATAAGGAACAATTGGGGAGGACACAGTGACCTCCTCTCAAGGCATCGTTTTGTAGTTACAAGCCACCAGCTTATGTATTTCTCAAAACAATTTACAGATGAACAAGTCTTCATCTAAACAGTAGTCATCCCCAATAGTAGATTTTTTTTTCAGCAAGCTGTGAGGCTGATTTAAAATCCTAAATATAGTCCGCAAGATGCATTGACGTTGAATTAATTGCTAAGTCAAAATCAGCGACGAAAAATGAGAGGGAACTTTGGGGAAAGGGGGGGTCTTGGGGGGCAGCTTTGTAGTATTTCGGGGGAATTACGCCACTATTCTTGAGGGGATAGGCTCCCTTGCATAAAAGTACGAAGCTTGACTCAAAAACTAGAGAATAGGGTACCTGTGCATTTTGTCTCAGAAAAAGCGGGACAAATCTACTTTCGATGCAGTTTAAGACTTTGATACAGTTAAAAATTACATAAAGGGGGAGAAAAAGCACAACTTTTTAACTAGACAAAACATTTTTGTTTTTTCCCTACCCATGTGGAAATGGTCTGCTGAATTTCTCAAAAATCACGTTGCTCTGTTTCTGCAACTTGAAGCTTAAATAATAGTCGCTGGAAGATATGTCCAAGTTTTTAAGAACTAAACTTCGAACAGTAATAGTCTCTGCCGTGAGAAGGTAAAGGCGCAGTAAATTGATATTTGAAAGAAACGCGTTTTGTATTCCGTACTAACAACAGGGAAATGTTAGAATTTTATGTTTTTATTTATTTTTTTGGGCTTTATTTTTCAGCGGAAACAGAAATAACCAAACTTTTAATATAAACTTCAAGTAAAATAGATGAGAAAAAAAAATAAATAAATGAAAAATTTGCAGTCACTGTCCTTTACTTTCCCACGCCAGCATTTATCTTTGAAAAGACGGAATATTTACAGCTGCATTTCTGTGAACTATTTTTCTCATGGTGGGAAGAGAATTTAACAACGTTTATATTCTTTATCTCTGTAAATTATTAAGGGTAGGCCAGAGAATTATTTCTTAAACATGACTTGAAAGCTCATTCAACTCGATTTTGTTCGATTCGACCGAGTTCTATCTACTAGTAGTGTATCGAGAAATTCTGAGTGGGGAGAAGAAAATTTCTAACTGCGTACAATTGATTGTATTCAATTCAATCGAATTCTCCAACAAAGCATTCATCGAAAATTTCCAATTTGCCAAATAGAACTCCAAATGTTGCCGAATGATAAATACGAGTATGCACCAGGGGAGGACGCAGATCACCATTTTAGAAGAGAGGGGGGGGGGGCTTGCTGAAGAATGACTATCCACCCCCCACCCCATAAACTAACCTACGACTTTGGGTACGAAAAATTTCTAAAATTGCTTGGTTGTCAATATAAGCACCAGGAGAGGATGCAAATCACCATCGTAGGGGGGGGGGGGGGGTACGGCTTTGGGTACGAAAAATTTCAGAAATTGCTTGGGTTTCAATGTAAAGTAACAATGTGTAATGAGAAAATACCCTTATACCCGTCAAAACACCCCCCAGATGGGCACATCTGAAAATATGACCTACAAAAATGCACTATTGTGCTAACTGACCTTTTATTTATACAATATGATCGTTTCTAAATGACTGTCCTGATTAAACGAAGTTCAGTAGAATAGGGTCCGGATTAATGAGGGTTCACTAAAATTCAGATGGTTTTATAGAGTAGCAAGGTCTTTATTCTACGAAACGCCGCTTTTAAAACTGAAAAAATTGTTCAGAGTTGAAAGAACGTAGTGATAGATATCAAACCTTAACAACTCAATTTAAAAACGAGCTAATGTGTGCGTCACATGACTTCCTTTTGCTCCAACTTAATGTCATTTTCCCATTTTTGGCAATTTTAATGTGATTCAATTGTTTACTCTCTAAATATCACCAACAGTGGCCAAAATGAAACCAGATTTAAAAAAAAGAAAAAAAGGAATTAATGATTTCCCCCCAAAAACAGGCAAAACACCCCTTTAGAAACACCCGAATGCAACCAAAAGGGGAGGTGCAAAACTAGACCCTACCAGGAGTTTACGTACCTAGTTTCAACTTTCTAGGACATACCGTTCTTCAGTTATGCGTTATACATACGTACATACGCACATACGTCACGTTATAAATAACCCGGGAATCATCAAAATGGATATTTTGCGTGTTTATATGTTCTTAGGCACTTGTTTACGTGTGGTCGATTCGAAAAAAAAAACATTCATTCGGGGGTGAGCAGAAACGGAAATTAAGGTCGATTTTTGAGTGAAAATTTTTTCGCGAATACAATACTTCCTTTTTGGTAAAAGGAAGTAATTAATAAAAGTCGTGCTTTTATGCTGGATGGGAGGTCACGAGAGGTCAATATGACTTCCCCAAAATTTCCTATTGCGGCAGATTTTGTACGACGATTCGGAAAATTTGGAGACACCACTGAAATGTAGCAATGTGAAAAACAAATTATTTTGATGCTACGTCCGTACGGGAAGCTGAAAATCGCCTCTCCTCCCCCACCCATTCCCAGAAGTTTAAGTTTAAGCGCTCTTAATTTTGTACTGTAATTGAAAATCTTTAAACTTGACATGACATCTGTTTTACATGTCGGGGAGTCCCCCCCCCCCAAAAAAAAAAATATCTTTAAACATTGGTGACTAACCTTTTTTTACCCGAGGACCGTACCTAAATTTTAAAATGATTCTCGAAGGCTGAAGCGCACATAAAATTACGAAATCTTTGAAATGTCTTCAAATATTATTAAAGAAAAATGGAAAAAATGAGAAAATTACTAAATAACCTTTGTTGTCATCAATTATTTAATGCTTATTTTATCAATTGCATCCGTTTTCCAGAAACCAATTTCTGAACTTCTTGGCACCAAATTTGCGAAATTGTGACTAATCGTATTTTTCGATAGGTAATATTAAACAAAACAACGGACCGCACGAGTCAGTGTCATGAGCCGCATGCGGCTCGCAGGCCGCAGGTTGAGCACCACTGTCTTAGAACATATGAACTTAATAACATCATAAGTTATGTAATATGCGTTGTAAAATACATTGAAAATTGCAAAATTTAAAATTGCTGAAAATAAAAGAAATCTAGCTTTGTTATTTCAGTAAATACTTCATTTTTACCTAAATAAAACAGAACTTTGAACTTAGCCATAACAATCAGTAGTATTTCTACATTTCTAGACATAAATATGCTTAGTAAAGCGAAAAAACCGAAATAAACACAGCAGACGCATTTTTAGAACAGTTCCACATCTAAAACAAACTAAGCTCATAATCTATAGAGGGGGGAAAAGTACGCATTTCGCAAATAAAGTTCGACTATTGGCTTTTGCACTTGTCCGACTATTACTGCGCCTAGCTACTGTGCAGCTCTGGTTAGTTGAGTTGTGACCTTGACTATGTTTACCTGTTTTAGGGGAGTTTAGTGAAAATAGACGTGGAATTGTTCAGATTATAGCTGGAATATTTTTGAAAAACTACTAAGAAAGTTTCTCAATCAACTTAGCGCCAATGACCCCTCCCTAGTTTCCGAAACAGAGGTAAACATTGTCAGAGCTCAACTTCTCAGAGCCGCAAAATAGTTCATCGTTGATATTCCTGACCTTCAGAAAGAGATGATTATCTAACGCATTCCCGAAGTCATATTCCTAGGTATAGAACATCGTCAAGCAAAACAAATTTTTCTTCCCAACATTTTAACTGATTTCTGGCAAAATGATGGAATTGATAACATGCCGAAATCCTCATTGCGAGTTAGATTAGTAACGCAGCGAGGGGGGATGGGGGGGGGGGGCGTGAAAACACTCCCCAGAGCCATTGATTTGAACATGAATGCAAATTCTAATACAGTAACCTATGCACATGAAAGGGCTGTTTTGAATTTTAAAAAAACCCCTCTCAGAAGGCATTTTGATGAAAATATACCCTCCATTAAATTATACCATACCTGAATTAAAAAAAACTGTCCAGGAGGTATTTTTCCAACACCTCCCACACCCAGAAGGTATATTTGATTAAAACCCCCCTCCAAAAGATATTTCTGGCTGCGCTAGAAAATTGGATGTTATATAAACCCTGCGACCCCCCCCCCCCCCCCAAGACGATGGAGCCATTCCCCGCAAAATAAGTTAAAAAACCGATAAAACCAACCTCCCCTAAAAACTTCAATGGCGCAGTCTGCACCATAAATTATCCCTCGCGAGTACTCCTGTAAATATTAACCCGTAAATTTGATAAATGATCCATAGTTTATCATATTTACAAATTTTAGTTGTGATTTTTATCAAGGACCGATGATTGTGCAACATCACCACATTGATTACATTTAGTTACATATATATGAGAAAAAAATATATTAAAATTTCAAAAGGTACGGCCTGTTGAGTTGTTTGAGACAAAAAGTGAGAATTGGGTTTAAAACATGTTTTTCAGCAAAATGCAGTTACATTGCCGTGGGCAGGTAAAGAGCAGTAACTGCAAATTTTTAATATCAATTGTATACGTTAGCTTTATTTTATAAGCTTGCTTACATGGTTCTCGCTGAAAAAAAAGCGCGAAAAAACGTCTAATTATTACCTTTCCTTGTTGATAGTACTGAATCCAAAACGTGATTCTTCAAACATCTCGAAAACTCATTTCTGCAAGTACTGCCGTTTACCTGCCCCAGGGGTGCACAAGCCCCTAAGGGCAAGGGCTCACCCTCCCCCCAAATGAGAAAAATAACCTTCAAAACACCTCCTCTAAAAATTTCAATATCGCAGTCTGCGCCATACCCCTTCCCCACCAGGTGGGCACCCCTGCCTGCCCACCGGCGACGGCAGTATAGCGCATGCAATGAAAATTCAAAAAACATAGTCCTAAAATTTACCTTGCGGGGTCAGGATTCCCTATGAAAGGTCAGTGTGGCTCCACCAAAATTTCTTTATTCTTCAAAATTACCATCATCCGGCAAAAATATCATCATCTGGCAAAACTACCATCATCCGGCAAAACTATCATCATCCGGCAAAACTTTGAGATCAATTTGGAAAATTATCATCATTCGGCGAAATTTCTAGTTCCATCCGGCGAAATTTAAAGTTCCATTCGGCGAAATTTGAAGTTCCATTTTGCAAAACTTTCAGCAATTGGCTAAATTTATAGTGTCATCAGGCAAATTGAGAATTTCTGTCCTCCCAAAATAATTAAGTTCGGGACTCCCCTGTCTGAAGGAGAGGGGAGTGTTTGGTCAAAACGTCCGTTATATTTTATTAGGATTGGCAAGATGACGTAAGACCAAGATTTCTAAAGAGCGAGAGGGGAACCCCAGAACCCCTCCAGCCTTGAAATTCCAAATTATCTAGTGATATCACTCACACACTGTTTTTAAGTCAAATTAAACAAAACTGCTATATTTTATCGTGCCACGGAAGGGAAATTTGTTACGATCAACTCAAATCGAGGCTGACCGCGAAGGTTTAAAACTCTTTCAATGCTCGCTTCGGAGATTTTTTCTCAAAATGGACGCTGTTTGCAATTGTAGAAGAACAGTTCTTGGGTTTTCAGTAAGAAACCCCTCATTGGAGCGGAAGATGCACTCATTTGCATACGATCAGCGCGAAAGTTCGTTAGCTGGATTTGATTGGCCGAGATCGGGAGAGGAAAGTTGACGGTCCTCTTTCATCGATTACTCCAGTTTTCGTTCATGTTTGTGTTTGTACGCGAGTTAGCAAGTTCGCGTGCCGAAATAGCTCAGTTAGGAGAGCGTTAGACTGAAGATACAATCAAGCAAGTTCTCTTGTAGCTTGTCTTGATTATTAACTTATATATTTAATTGCTGTGCTGTCTACAAACTCCCAAGAGAATGAAAGTAAGTTTATTCAACACATTTTCACACCATATTTTAATCTTAAACGAATATCAGAAATGCTTTGTGCTAAAATATGATTAAAATGGAAAAACAACATGTTGCATTTACGTTGTTTTTTCATTGCTTTCATGTTTCAGCATAGAAAATCTTAGATAACGGATTCCCAAAGTAGGTGCCACGGTACGATGAGGTGTCGCGAAGTTTCCACGGTACGAAAATGGGAGTGTCGTGATAAAATTTTAATTTTCCAAAGGGTGCCGCTAACCAACAAAGTTTGGGAGTTCCGGTCTTTGATTTTTTTTTTCTTTTAAGTCTGACTTTAATGCGGAATTTTCTTGACAAATGTTGTTGTTTTTATTTTATTCGTGTTTGTGATAATTCCCACAAACTGATTTAATATTGATTTTTTAAGTAAAATGTTTGAAAAAAAAACTCTGCTTGCTTGCGAGGTAAATTAAACTATATGATTTAAGAAATTTCGTAACTCTAATGGTTTTGCAGGTAAAGAGGGGGCAACGGAGAGGGAGGGGGATCCTGTTTATCCTATTACTTTTAAGCGAGGATTTATGAATTACATTTTGTGCTTTCCTCTAACATATTTGTTTTTATGTGTGTGTTATGTTTTCACTCAAACATTTATGTGTTAATGCACAATTTTGTAATCGTCTTACAATGGGGTGCCTAAGAGGGGGGGAGGGGTTCATTATGTAGGTTATATTATTGACATTGTTCTCGGAGTTTCAAAGGGATTGTTTAGGGGGCTCTAGTTCTTCGGGGTTGCTCCATAGCATCTTAAGGGATTCTGCCATCCCCCTTTCTGGGGGGGGGGCATACACCTCTACCTACGAATAGTATAATTTTCTTCAGTCATATCAAAATTTCTGTATGTTCAATAAACCCATGAATTTATTCCAACTAGTGGCTTCAACGTGCGGCAACAATTAGAAAGGATTATTTAAGTCTTGTTTATCTCATCTCTTTTAAACGGAATTATTAATTAGTTTTTGTGCTTTTATGTCTATCCTCAAACATTTTTGTTTTCATGTGTGTAAATTATTTTCTACCGAACATTTTTATTTGTTACTGTACACTTTCGTAAAAGTCTTACAACAGGATGCCTAAGAAGGGGGGGGGGGATTTATTACGTAGCTCAGTGTTTTGATTAATACCGTTTCGAGTAAGTTGCCGGGCGGCAACTTTGTGGAAGCGATAAATTCACCGTATTTCTGCGTTTCTTTTCTTTTCAACTAGGAAAATTGGAAACTGGAAGGAATATGGGTAAGGGTGGAAGCAGTGTTGCCAGATTGGGGGAAATTTCCCCATTTTGGGGAAATCTGGTGCTCTCTGGGGAAATTTTGAGGAAATGGGTTTTGAGGGGAATTCTTTGGGGAATTTTTTTTCCTTGGGGGGGAAAAGCTGGGGGAAAAAAAACCTCAGGGGAAAAAAAAGAATTTTTTTTCGTACTTAAATTTGCGTCAAGAAGTAGTAGTTACATTGTTTGTATGAAACAGCGTTGGTTTAGCTTTGCTCAACTTTATGGAATTCAAATTTCACATTATGTAGAATATTATGCTACGGAATTCGCATTAATGTTCTAGTTCATACGTGAAAACAGGTAAAAATAAGTGATGAAGAACGTCCTTGTTTAAATATATACAAAAATCATAGTTTAAATGTACATACAGAAGCAGAGTAATAAATGCGAGTAGAAAAAAAATATTTGGCTATTTCTTATCTCACGGTCAGGCACTTCTATTTATGACTTGTGGCACCCGCACGGCTTTGCCCGTAGTAGAAAAATGAAAAGGTGTTTTGGTTCCCCTGTATATTTACAAATAATGAATGATGAATTTCTCGCCAAATGGCTTGTCCACGTTACGGTTCCACGTTATGATAACTTGGTAATTTACTCGTCCATCTTATGATAATTTTGCTCGGGAAAATGTTCTTAAAATTGGAATAGAAAGAGAATAAAATCGAATTTTTGAAAAATCGCTTAAAGGTGCGCACTCCCATTTTACAAACTAATTCTTTGCTAAATTTCATAAAAATCTGCCGAATGGTATAGGCACTATGCGCGTCACAGAGATCCTGACAGACAGATATCTAGACAGACTTTCAGCTTTATTATTTGCAAAGAAAGATAAAGACAAAAAAAAAAGTGAAAATGGGAAGAAAAAAAAAGTTGGGGAATTTTGTAAGAAAATTTGACCTTTTGAAGGAAAAAAAAATTTTTTTAAGAGACAAAAATATTAAAGGAAGTCGATTCGTTTTATGAAAATATTAGTGGAAAAATAATTTTTGAATTTTGGGAATTTTGATAGAAAACATCGCTTTTTGGGAAAAAGTTGGAAGGGAATTGGGGAAATCCGGATTTGACCATCTGGCAACACTGGGTGGTAGTTTTAAGTTTTCGCCACGGTTTCGAAAATCGTAGATCCGGCACTGGCGAAATTTTAACGTGCTTCATTAAGATGTACTCTTCAATTCAAACAGTTTTTTTTTTTTTTTTGTTCATTATTTTTTAACTTGCGTCTTTCACATTCGACATACTCTTTGAATGAAAATATTAGCATACCGGCTGACATAGATCGTACATTTAAAGAATTAAGTGTGTCAATACAAGGATAATTTTACTTTGGAGCAACGTTAGTATACTTCTATATCTTGCAATTATGTTTTAGTTCTTGTTATGAACGATTGAGCAACATCAAACTTTGAAAATCCCTCAATTTATTGTGTAATCCTGTATGAGTGGTTGAGTGGGTTTTTTTTCTTTTTTTGGCTTGTCACATTATGACTTACTAGCCAACGGGTTCGCGAACATCTCTCGAATTTTGGAAGGGATTCGCGAGGAAAAAAAAGGTTGGGAACCGCCGCTTAGTGCAATCATTTTTATTTCCTTTTACAAAAAAGCAAGTATTGTATTCGCGAAAAAATTTTCACTCAAAAATCGGCCTTAATTTCCATTTTTCTCACCCCCGAATGAATTTTTTTTTTCGACCCGACCACACGTGGATATATGCCTAAAAACGTGCAGACACCAGAAATATCCATTTTGACGACACCCGAGTTAATTACAACGAATTTTCTCGTGACGTAAGCACGTATGTATGTGTGTATGTATCTCGCATAACTCAAAAACGGGATGTCCTAGAAAGTTGAAATTGGGTACGTGGACTCCTAGTGGGGTCTAGTTGTGCACCTTCAATTTTGGTTGCATTCGGATGTTCCTAAGGGGGTCTTTTGCCCCTTTTTGTGGGGAAATCATTGTTAATTTCGATGTAAACTCAACTTGTGTAAAAATTTGTTGGACACTTGGTGATATATCACCAGTCTTTTGGTCGCCAAGTTTTGTCGCCAACTTGGCGACAAATTTGGAGATTTTTTTTTAATTTTTTTTTTTTAATTTTGTTTCAGTTTGGCCACTGTTGGTGATATTTAGAGAGTAAACAATTGAATCACATTAAAATTGCCAGTAATGTGGAAATGACATTAAATTGGAGTAAAAGGAAGTCATGTGATGCACACATCAGCTCGTTTATGTATTAGTTTCCACGCTCTTGCTCAAAATACATATGAGGTAGTGAAAAGCAAAGGGATACAAGTAGTAATATTAAAAATTTGGAGATAACCAGTACAAATGGTAGGTGAACCCCCCCCCCCTCTGTCTTTGGGCAAGAGATAGTACTAGTAGCCCTGGTAGGTGCTGCTGTATAGCATGATTTAGAAAAAAAAATCATTGGAAGTCTACCTAGGACGTAATCTTTATACGTGTTTTACTCAACTTGAAAATGTCCACTTACATCCCTTTGCTTCTCACTGCCTCATATCATTAGGGATGGGAACGGTGAAAAAAACCGTAAATATTGGATAAAAAACAGTTTTTTCGGTTTCCTCCCAAGGGGTTTTATGTTTTCTTGAAAAATTCGTAATTTATTGCACATAGTAATGTACAGAATAACGTAAAATGTTTCGGACGCCAGGCTTTATTCTTGTTGCAACATGTGCTGTTAACAGGTATGCAAATATTTTTGCCGAGTTTCAAATACACATTAAATGAGTTCATAATTCTAATTTTTTGGCCCATTTAAAAATCAACATAATTTTCAAATGTGTTAACGATCCTTAAAAATTATTAAAATAATCTCTGCAAAGTTGTTGGAATTATATCATCCATTCATTAATGACATGCTTTACTTTTTACTTTCTTCTATATCTAATATATAGAAGAAAGTATTGGATTCGTGCAAATTTTCGAATTTCGAATTTTGACGGATTCGAACGTTTTGAGGTGTGCTGAGTCCATTTCGAATATTTTTGGAAAATGTCTGTCTGTCTGTGTGTATGTATGTGTGTAATGTCTGTGTGTGGCCAGTTTTTTGTGGCCGCTCTACAGCAAAAACTACCGCATGAAATTGAATGAAATTTGGTACACATATGTGCCCGTATGTGAACTTGTGCCCATTGGTTTTTGGCGCGAATTCCTCCAAGGGGGTGGAGCAATGGGACGTTTTTTGAGTTACGCGTGCTTGCTATTCCTCAGGAAGTAACTGGCGGAATCAAAAAAAATTTGGTCCACATGTTGCCCCTAACAGGAACAGATGCTGATTCAATTTTGGTGTCAATAGCTCAAACGGGGGTTGAATTATAGAACGTTTTTGGTCGTCAATTGTGACTGCTGTATCTCAAGAAATTACGAACGGAATCAAACAAATTTTTTTTGACAAGTAGCCCTTAGTGGATATAAGAGCTGATTTTATTTTGGTGTCAACAACGCAATCGCCCGTTCTTTTTTTTCCATTGTGAGTGCTTTATCTCAAGAAGTAATGCTACGTTCTGGTTGAAATTTGGAATATATGTGAATCCATACGTAAACAGGCTTTGGTTCAATTTTGTTTCCAATCGCTCCAAGAAGTGTTGATTTTTTTTTTTGCGAATAAAAATAGCTTTATTAATGCAACAATAAGAAAGATAAATCGTAATAGATTGTCGTCGGCGTATTTCTCGTGATTTTAATTGTATGGAAATGATCAGAAATATAATCTCAATGACTTAAAATTTTTAACTGTTGGCATCTTATGTTTGTTAATAAATAAAATATTTGTAATTAATTCAAGCAAGGCTTTTAAAATAACTTTCAATTTTCGCTCTTTGCTTTGCTTTTACAATAATTCAGACAGTGGGATGGTCGTCAAGTTTTTGCATGTGTAATTTTGTTTTTGTTAGGAATATTGCTTCCTCGTCAAGCATGGGGAGGGATCAGAAAAGGAAAAATACAAAAGAAAGTTTCGTGATGGCCACAACATACAAGTTTCAATTTGCCTGCGTTCATTTTATCCGACTTATTGACACGTTTAGTTTAAACAGTTCTGATATTCTATTTTGAATTTGGGTTGTGTATGATAGAATAGAATTCTTGTTTTGAATTTGTATTTGCATAGAATGTTGATGTTTTCCTGAGTGCAAATTTCCTGTTTTACTTTTCAGACGGAATTTGATCATCATGCGCTCAAGTTACGTGAGTAAATTTTTCGTATTTTTCACTAATAAAAATAAAATGAGAATTCGAGATTATTTGTAAAATTTACTATTTTTGTGAATGATATTTGAAATTTCTTTGAAAACTTGTCTCGGTAAAATATTTAACTTATAGGGATGTATAGATGCTGAAGGAACTTAATTAAAATACACTAGATGTAAGCAAAGAAATGCGCCATTTGGCGATGTGAATCTCATATTTGGCTAGCAAAACAACAAATTGATGCTAAACAGACGGCACAAATGCATAGGCGGATTTACGGGGGTGCCAAGAAGTGCGCCGCACCCCCAACGTTTTTGGCAGGATTTTCGAAATTTCTTTTTATTGAAATATATTTTATCAGGAAAATATATATATATATCATCAGGAAGTTTGCTAATCAACTTATGTTTTTCTATAGCCACAATGCAAGTTAATTTACTTGAAAGCAATCCAAGATATAAAATTAATAGTGGCACCCGCACGGCTTTGCCCGTAGTAGAAAATTAAAAGGTCATTGGTTCGCCTGTATATTAACAAATAATGGAGGATGAATTTCTCGCCAATTGGTTATGTTAAATGGCTCGCCCATGGCTCATAACAGTTCCACGTTATGATGATTTCGTAATTTACTGTTCCACGTTGTGATCATTTGCTCGGAAAAAGTTTCTTAAAATTAGAATATAAAAGGAACAAAATCGAATTTTCAAAAAATCTCTTCGAGGTGCACACCCCCATGCTACAAACTAACTTTGTGTCAAATTTCATGAAAATCGGCCGAACGGTTTAGGCGCTATGCGCGTCACAGACATCCTACAGACATCCAGACATCCTCCGGACAGAGACTTTCAGCTTTATAATTAGTAAAGATAAAGATATGCAGTTTATTGCGTGACCCGCGCGTGTCACCTCACCACACATCGCCAGCATAGGGCAATTGTGCTACGTATTAAGAACAAGTATTTTTATCCCTTAGAAAAGAATAATAAGCAATTATATGCATCAAATGAACATAATTCTTAAATTATTCAGAGCTGTATAATAGAATAATTGTGTACTCTGCAATTGGGTATTTAATGGTATATCATTACAATTTTTTTCTTTCAAACAACTATGGCAAAAATATGACAATTGTAATATCCTTCCTCAAGAACGATACAAGATACAACAAAGTCCTTACACTTCATTTCAGTCATAAGTGCTATATAACAGCTCCCCTCCCTCCCGATATTGTTGCACCTCTAAAATTCACAGCCTAAATCCGCCTATACACAAATGCTATTTTTTACATTTTTATTCCAGACAATTTACAAAAGTTGTCCATTGTGGCAAATCTTCTGGCAACCTGTTCGTTTACTTTCGGTCCATCTTTCCGTGAACAGAGTATAGTTTTCAATCCAGATTTTAAATAAGCGAACTATGTATTTATAATTAAGAATTAAACATCGAAACGTTTTGTTTTGTTGGGTTGATTATGCTTGGATTGTGTAAAAAGGAATGTTCCTCATCCAGTTCAACGCTAGTTTCCCTTCAACTTAAAGCATCTTCACTTTAAAAAAATAAGGTTAGACACATTTTCATGAAATTTGGTACAAAGTTAGTTTGTAGCATGAAGATGTGCACCTCGAAGCGATTTTTCGAAAATTCGATTTTGTTCTTTTTCTATTTCAATTTTAATATTTTCAGGAGCAAAATTATCATAAGATGGATGAGTGAATTACGAAATTATCATGACGTGGAACCGTAACATGGGAAGAGCGAATGAACATAGCCAATTGGCGAGAAATTCCTCATCCATTATTTGTAAATATACAGGCGAACCAAATAACCTTTTGATTTTTCAACTACGGGCAAAGCCGTTCGGGTACCACTAGTTATATATAATCTTGTATACAAGCTGTAAGTGCGTTAAAGGTTAAACTTATTTTATGTGCATTTTTAAATGGATTTTTGATATTTTAAATGAGTTCTTTTACATTTAAGCCTAACCAGCATTGAAATTGTAAAGTTAGGCACTTTCAAACTTGAAGAAACTTGATGTTTTCCGTCTGCGATTTGAAATTGCAATAACGAAATGGAATACGCAAGGGGGAGGGGGAAGGAGCAGTTAGTGTGAAGAGAAATTAATGTAAAGATATCGTCAATCGGCGTGAGAATAAGGCAGACAGATTTCGTATAAAAAGTAAAGTGCGCGATTAAATGTGTGTCCTACATATTAAATTCATTCTTTGTACTGCTAACCATTTCTGAACTGTGCGAGATACGTACGTACTTAGAGACGTCATGAAGAAACTCGACATAATGACCTCTGCCTAAGCATTAGTATATACTTTTGTTCGTATGGACGTAATTAAGATGAAATGAATCGAGACGGAAACTTAATTGCGAGTTTATTTTATTTATTTATTATTATTTTTTTTTTGTGAATATAAACCCCTTTAGTTCATTCAAGCAAGTAAAATAGCTCAAATGATGAATGCTTATTTTGTTTTTGTAATCGTCCCCTGATTTATTGAAAATTAATTTCTATTATGTTCTAGACTTTTCAGTTCTCTCTTTCTTTAAATGTTCTTGAATTTAAGTAGTCAATACGAAGTGTGCGAAATTTTGAAGTGTGAGTCTGATTTTTTTTTGAACTTTTCACAAACTGGAGTTAGTAAAGTTAATTTTTTAATAACTATGCTGCTGTTGTCAGTCAAGTGCTCTAGATGTATGATTTTGCTTTTAAAAATTCAAATTTATTGAAAATAAGTTAAAATTGAGAAATTTCGGCGCAAAGTATTTTGGCAAAAACTGAATAACACTTAGACGGGAGTTATGGGGAAAACCTGAATTCGGTGAGACTAAATAATTTAAGAAAATGTATTATATCAAAATGCGACATTTATGATTAGCAGTAAGTTGCAGCCCTTAAGCCAGGGCCAAGGCATACAAAATGTGCTAAATTAAGCTACTCGAATCTAAGCTGGAGACAAATGTCCTTTCATTGAATCTAAGTTAATTGCTATTCTAGACTGTCGAGTCTATTAGAAGTGCAAAACTGCCAGGTTTGGGTATCTTAACTGGTTGAAATTATCCTCATATATTTATATAATAGCGAATGATAGAGTAACTTTCCTGACGTCATCAACAATAAAACTCGCACCACGACATAATTCGATAGCATGTTTTAGTAATGTTTAAAATGCAAGGAAAGGTTTTGACAAGGCTGAACTGGATCAGGTCACTTAATTGTTTTACAGGTAAAACTGTGATTTCAGGGGAATGAAAAAACGAAAAAATAGTCAACACCGAACGCTACCTACTGGAGTTTAGGGTTCATACACTAGAGTTAGTGTTAAAATTTCAACCATCAAAATATCCCCAAACAGGCAATGGCTTCGTTCAAATGAGAAGCTATTCTCACCCGCCATATCTTGACGGGCGATTTTCTAGTCTTAGAATATTGAGTTTAATGAATTTCGGATACTTATCAAAAAAAAAGTGGGAAAAGCAGAAAAATAAAAAGATCAAGATGCATAAAAATATAAAATTGTTAGGATTTAAAAAAAAAACTAGATGGAGATAGATAATTTAAAAATTAAAAAAAAATATTTTTAAAATTAACAGAAGGATCATAGAGCTTGTCATTTCAATGTGTGATTTGTTCTGATAACTTTAAACTTCCCATTGGTAACGTTAAAATGTTGTTAGGTATAAAACACTAAACTTTTCATAAGTAATATATTATGTGCATTAATTTCTTTCAATTCATATCTGGATAAGAGAATACCAGCGATTTTTAAAATATTAAGTTAATTTCATAAATTGCTTATTTTAAAAAACGAAGTTTCTTAATTCATTTATACATTTTCAAAACACGTACTGCGTTGCTATTTGTAATTTTTCAAATTTATAAATACGGAATTTACTGATTTTTGTTGTTGAATAACTTGACTTTTCATGCTTGGGAAAAAGCTCAAGCACTCTATCATTATGTACACACACTACGCCTTAGTACACGTACTCCCTTGCAGTGGATTTATGTCTGGAGAGATAATGTTCGATCACTCAAGTTTAAAAGTGATTATTATAAAACAAGCTTAAATAAATTCAGTCGCTCGTAACATTGTTAAAGTATTACGTAGCTGCAAGCGTTGTATCTGTAAACAGTATGTGTGTATATGTGGTTTTTTCTTTCATTTGTTTAAATCTTAATGTGAGTTTAAAATTGTGTAAGCAAAATTCATGTCTGTCGGAATATGATTTCATGTATTGCGTGCATCATGTACTGCATATATAGTGTATTAACTCACCGATCAACACAGCTATCTCCAGGGCTCCATCCATCCGGCTGAACCACACATGGGGGTATTGTGCGGCTCTGAGAAATTGAGCTCCGACTCTGACAATGTTTACCGCTGTTTCGGAAAATAGGGAGGGGTAATTGGCGCTAAGTTGGTCGAGAAACTTTCTTAGTAGTTTTTCGAAAATATTCCAACTAAAATCCGAGCTAATAACACGTCTATTTTTCAATAAGCTCAATATAAACAAAGTCAAGGTCATAGCTCAACTAACCAGAGCTGCACTATAGGTACGGAGAACCCTGGAGTGTCATGTTATTATCCGTAAACAAACACAAGAGGACAATTATGTAGAGCAATTATGTGGTGTAAATTTCGACAATTATGTAGAACTTATTAAGGTTTGTTGGAACGCATTTGCATCAGAATTACATTTGAAGAGCCCTGGAAAAATGGCGAAATGTCAATCTCTCCAGAGTTTCTGAAAAACCCTTTTAAAAGCTGATAACTCTAGCCCTTTTTTTTTATTGTACCTGAAAAAATTAAGATAATTTTTAACCTAACCTTGATTTTTCTCCTTTCTAACATTTTCAAGTGGAACAGAAATTCTACTCTGCAAAATTTCAGTGTTTTGGACTAAACTCGAACAAAAGAGTAACATTTCGCCTTCCTTCCGGGATATCCTCATTTATTAAGTTTATCGTCAGAAAAAAAGTATTGTCCTACTGAGAGTTAGCAAGGCAAGTTAAGTTTAAATTTGTTCAAAACGCAGTTTAACTGATGTTAAGCTGCATTTCTTACAAGTTTTAAGAGCTTATTATGGTCTGTCTAAACATTATTATGTCATAACAAAACTTGAAACTTGTAAGAAAAATGGAATTTCTCTTTCCGACGGAAAAGGAAATGAAGTTTTACGGAGCTTAATACGGTTTGTCGGAACACAAAAAATTATCAAAATTTTAATATGAATAAATATCTTTGTACTGAAAAGTAAAGTATGAAATGACAGCATCAAAAAGCACAAATTTCGGATTGCTGCAGACACGTGGTTGTACCTCTGTTTCAGAAAATAGGGAGGGGTAATTCGCGCTAAGTTGAGTCGAGAAACTTTCTTAGTAGTTTTTCAAAAATATTCCAACTGAAATCCGAGCTTAATAACACGTCTATTTTTCAATAAGCTCAAAGTAAACAAAGTAAAGGTCATAGCTCAACTAACCAGAGCTGCACTATAGTTACGGGGAATCCTGGAGTGTTATGTTATCTGTAAACAAACACGGGGACAATTATGTAGAGCAATTATGTGGTGTAAATTTCGACAATTATGTGGCATTATGTAGAACTTATTAAGGTTTGTCGTCAATGCAAAAGTAAAGAGCTTATGGAGGAATTCTGCAATTTGGGCTTTTTGACGTTAGTTTTTCATACTTTATCAGAACTATATTTATTTTCTCCTTTCAGGAAAATCGTATTTTATTTTACGAGAGCATGCTAGCAATTAAAAAAAAACATAAATGCTAAATTGAAACCTGGTGCAATGTCAAACCAGTTGTGTAGAATGTTAAGATAAGAAATGTTAATTTTTCTTTCCTTAACATGTAATTTTTATTTTTCTCTCTTTCAGTGCTTTTTTCTTAACCTTCCCCCCCCCCCTTTTTTTGGAATTTCAATGTTATAATAGCTCCCTTGCTCAAATTAGTAAATTTGTAAAGTTTAGTTTTGAGTAGTTTTTTTTCTGTTTATTTTTTGAAAGAAATTTTAATAAATAAAACTTAATAATTTCATTAGAAAATGTACTGAGCAGACCGTACATGAAATACTATGCATGAAATCGGTTAAAAGTGATCTTGGTACCAAGATTCTTTTGTTATTGCCACTGCTGCAAAATATGATAAATTTTGATGTAGTCGTTTGAATATTGGTAAGAAACTGTAATAAAATGTATGGAAAATTTTATTAAAATTGTATTTGAGCTTAAATGCTGCTTAATCCCCGCCCCCTGTTTCTGCTGACTGCTGTTTATAGATACTAATAATGCAAGAATGATATAGAGCTACTTTTCACATTAACTGTTTTTGTTTGTATACCATTGGGTAACACTTTGTACAGAGCTGTTAACTTTTCTGTTTATTTTCTTAAACACTGTTAGGTAATTTGATTTTTCTTTGAAAAACTGTTTTTATGGTTAGTTATATTACAATTATTTCCAAAGCCTTAGCAAATTAATTGTTGTCTGTGCCTTTATCTCAGTCACTGAGTAACTTGGATGAATGTCTGGACTTGTTCTAGGCGAGAGTCCAAGTCAGATGACTTATAATGGGCATTGAAAAAGAAAGTGAAATTAAACATGCAAATTCAATATTTTAATACAAAATAATAGTTTTACTCGCTTTCAATTTTTTTTGTGCCCTAGAATGTATTTAAAACAATACTGTAAGCGCCGTATAATTTATTTAAAGCATTAGTTTAAGCCTTAGTTTTTGAGTAACTTGGATGGAGATCTGGATTCACTCTGGGTGGAAATCCAAGTCAGATGACATATCATCACTAAAAAGGGGAAATGATTTTTAAAATATATAGATATTTATATATGTAATAATTTATTGAAAGATACGTTTTGAAAATCTTAACAAAACAAATTGCATGTAATTTTTAAACTATTTAATAAAAATAACGCGAAATAAAACAAATGTATTAAAAAAGCTGTAAAAACAAACTCGTTTTATTTGAATTCTATTAGTGCTATGCATTGATTATTAACGTAAATAATTCTAATGTAAATCGTTGTCAGTGACGTCTCTGAGCAACTTGGATAATGAAGGTCTGGACTTGTTCTGGGCGGGAATCCAAGTCAGATGACATGTAATGTGCACTAAAAAAATATATATGAAAAAAAAAAATAAATAAAAAAAAACCTCAAACTAAAATGAGTGCAGAACTTTGTGCTAAAAATTAATACTAAGAAGCGAAGTTCCTTCTTCTCTTCAAACAAGCAAGCGGAAAAAAATCAAAATTCAAAATTGAAGTCTGTTATTGTTTTGTTAAGAAGAATTGTTAAACCAGTAATCATGTATGTTAAGGAAAGAAGGGAATTTTCTTTTCTTAGCGAAAGAATTTTACTTTTCTATTTTTCATTGATTTTTTTTCTCCTTTTTTTTCGTAAGAAATGCAATGCAATAATAGTTGCTTGTTTGGAGAAATTTTTAACTTGAATATATTAAATTAATTAAAATTACATAATAATAAGTAAAGAAAATAATTACATAAAGTAACGAGATATAGCTCTAGTAATGGATTAAAAAATTGGTGATGGAGTAAATAAAATGAATTGAATATATTTTGTTAAAAATGTTTTAAAAGCTTTTGTTTATGTTAACAGACAGTATAAACTTTGAACAATTTTCATTTCTGACAACTTTGTTTTTCACTGATTGGAAATTTTCTGTCTGTATGTTAAATAACATGATCTTTCAAAGCAAAAGAATCTGTTTGTGTGCAATTTAACTTGTTTTTCATTCTATTACGTAGTCTTTGTTTAAGATAAAAAAAATTTTATTAAGTGCCTTTATCTCAGTCTCTGAGCAACTTGGGTGAAGGTCTGGACTTGTTCTGGGCGGGAATCCAAGTCAGATGACATGTAATGTGCACTAAAAAAATATATATGAAAAAATAGATTTAAAAAAACTAAAACACCTCAACTAAAATTAGTACACAACTTTGTGCTAAAAATTAATACTAAGAAGCGAAGTTCCTTCTTCTCTTCAAACAAGCAAGGGAAAAAAAAAAATCAAAATTCAAAATTGAAGTCTGGGAGAATTGTTAAACCAGTAATCATGTATGTTAAGGAAAGAAGGGAATTTTCTTTTCTTAGCGAAAGAATTTTACTTTTCTATTTTTCATTGATTTTTTTTTTCTCCTTTTTTTTTCTTAAGAAATGCAATGAAATAACAGTTGCTTGTTTGGAGAAATTTTTAATTTGAATATATTGAATTTATTAAAATAACACAATAAGTAAAGTAAATAATTACATAAAGTAAGGAGATATTGCTCCAGTAATGGATTTAAAAAAAGTGATGGAGTAAATAAAATGAATTAAATATATTTTGTTAAATATGTTTTAAAAGCTTTTATGTTAACATACAGTATAAACTTTGAACAATTTTTATTTGTGGCAACTTTGTTTTACATTGATTGGAAATTTTCTGCCTGTATGTTAAATAACATGTTTTTTTAAACGAAAAAATCTCCTATGTTTGTGTGCAATTTAACTTATTTTTCATTTTATTACGTAGTCTTTGTTTAAGATACAAACAATTGTATTAAGTGCCTTTATCTCAGTCTCTGAGCAACTTGGATGAAGGTCTGGACTTGTTCTGGGCGGGAATCCAAATCGGATGACATCTAAAAAAATAAATATATATAAAGCATAAATATGTTAAAAAATAAATTAAAACACAACAAGATTTAATGAAATACGTATTTATAGCTTTTTTATGAACAGGAACTTTTATCTTAGAATAACTTAATTCTACGATTTTTGTATCGTGTGATTTTGATGTGTGCTATGATTATTTTCGTAGTTCATATAGAATAAGTTCCTGTTTTATTCTTGTTCCAAAAAACTGTATTTTGTTTCATAGTTTACTTGGAAGTCAAAATTGTTAAGTGCCTCTATCTCAAGTCTCTGAGCAACTTGGATGAAGGTGTGGACTTGTTCCGGGCGGGAGTCCAAGTCAGATGGCATGCAGTGAGCACAACGAAAAAAAAACTTGAATGGGAATTTTGTTAGTTTTTGCTCATGTGTATAATTTTCTAGCCTTGTTAAGAATTTTGTATAAACGTTCTAAAATAGTCTGCAGTTAATATATGAGGGTTGCTAGCTGTGACGATGTGCAAGCTGTGAGTCCTGGAGAACTAACAATTGCCGTGATGTGTTCCGAAAACCACTTAAAACATCATGTTCTTTTGCTTCGACCATATTTCTTGTAATAGCACAAAATTGTTTATAGTATTTAGTATAATATCGCATATTTGGTCATCAATTTGGAATTCAGTATTATAACGATAAATATTTTTATTTTAAACTGTGTCACACTCTGACATGTCCTTGCGAATACATTGCTTGCAGCTACTATTGAAATTTGTTGTGGCACTGAATTTGTTATTAATTAAGCTATTCAATACAAACTATTTTTTACGTGACATTATTACATCTATGATACGTGATTACAAAAATATGTGGGTATAGAACAGCGATGAGACAGACGCGCAATCTGAAGCCCTAGATCGTAGCTTAAGTAGTGACCAGCCCGCCATCTTGGGTCAAAACGATGCTTTCCTCAGTCTGCTATGCTGAAGTAGCGTGTGTTGATTCTTGATTGTGGTGTTTCTTGATTGTGAATTAACATGGAGTTAATAAGAAACTACAATTAAGAAGCAAAACATGTTAATTCACCATAGCGGACATAGAAGAAAGCATTGTTTAGCCCCAAGATGGCGGGCTCGCCGCTACTTTAGCTACGATTCAGGGCTTTAGTGCAACTTTCCGATTCAAGAGTTGCTTCCAGACTGTCTCCAAGGGGTTCATGCATGCCCTATAGGTGGGATTGCATCGGTCACTTTCCTTACATAAACACTTCGACTGCGTGCTGTACATGCGGTGTAGTCCTGATGTGAGAGGGTGTTTTTCCCAGCATAGATACTTCAACTGATTGACACTGAAGAATTCAACTATATTTTAAGTAAGTACTAACGATACAGTTGACAAAAAAATTAATTAGTTGTAAAAATATTAAGCATTAAAACATGAAAAATATATCGGTGTGACACACACAGAGAGCTGTGGGCTTGAAAGAAAGTTTGAAGTGCTAATATCAAAATATTTTTAAAATTACAATATTTAAATAAGGAAAGTATTTATATGCTCTCAATTTCAGTTTCAGAGATTAATCACTGATATGGTTAATTGCTTATGTGAAAATTCAAAATACTCGTTTTAGTTCAATATTTAAATTATTGAATCCATGTTGAAGCTAGTGTACAAGCAAAGCATGTGAAGGGCACAATACCCAACCCCCCTTTCTCTTCTAAAGTAAATAATTTGCATTCATTAATAAATATTCAGTTGAATCTCAAAGTTTCAAATACTTTTCCGTCATGCTCATATTTGCAAATACATAAACTAATGTGCGCGAGATGTGTGGTCAATGTAACATTAAAGTTTTTTTTTCTAGTTCTGCAAATTTTATCTGATAACGACAAATTCGGAGATGGTATTGAAATAACGTAGTTGCTTTTACTTCCTTTTACGTAGTAAAGGAAGTATTGTATTCGCGAAAAAAATTTTCACTCAAAATTCGGCCATAATTTCCATTTCGCTCTCCCCCGACTGAATGTTGAAGTTTTTTTCCCCCCAACCCGGCCACGTGTGCATATTTATTTACCTATGAATGTATGGTCGCCCGAACTATCCATTTTGACGATCCCTGAGTTAATTACAGAAGATTTTCTCGTGACGTCCGTATGTATGTGCGTATGTCCCTCATAACTCAAACTTTACTACGTAGAAAGATAAAATTTGGTTACTAGAATCTTAGTGGGATCTAGTTGTGCACCCCTCCCCTTTTGGTTGCATTCGGATGTTCCTAAAGGAGCCATCTTTGTTTTGCGGGGGGAGGCTGGATTCATTGTTAATTTCAATGCAAACTGATGTTGTAAAATAATTCGGCAGACACTTTGAAGATATATCGCTAGGCGTTTGGTCAAGTTTTGTCGCAGACTTGGCGACTTATTTTTTTTTTTTTTGAAACTGGTTTAAATTTGGTTCTTATTGGCGACATTTAGAGAATTAGCCATTCAATCACACTAAAATTGCCAATATCGGGAAAAATAATCTGTGTTGAACGTTTTTTTGCTTCGGTTCTGTACAAACTAGGGGCCAAAATATTTAAAGTATCTATTTACTTACTCCAAGGCAATATTATCATTGAATTGGCGTAGAAGAAAGGCATGTGATGCACACACATCAGCTCTTTTCTTGTAGTCTTATTTTTAATTGTGCCTAATGGTTCTTAGATGTAGTGCATGCTCGTATTTAACATTCGGTAAAATTCTGTGTTTTGTTTTGGTAAATGGAGAATCTCCTTCTTCCCAAAAATTAAGTTTCTGTCGCCCCTAAATGTGCTGGCAACCCAATATCAATTTCGACAATCCCCGCCTTTACCTTATTGAGTTATATCACGTTCTCTATATGTGAACATGCACTTCGCGTAAATGGTTAAAAGATGCAGTTTCATATGTAGAACCTGCACAGCGGCAAATTATGCATTTCCTTTTTTGGTTGCAATTGGACGTTCTAGGAGGGAATTTTTACTCTTTGGGGGTTTTCGCCAAGCAATGCTTGTTTGAAGTAATTTTTTGGGTAATGCAAACTGAAGAGGCGTCATAAGTTGGCGTAATTTTTGTCCCCAAAAATTGAATGCCAAATCCATTGTCAATTAAGTGATCTGTGCAAGCTTTCCGTTAAACCAGTGTTAAATTTCGTCGACGTTTCTATTATGAATATCTGTTAAATCGTCTTTCTTTCATCAGTTCACAAAACACTACGTGCAAATATTTAAAATTAACTATTCCTTTCACCTTAATGACTGTTTATGATGTAGTTTTTTCTTTAATTGTCCGTCTTCCATTTATATAATGTGATTGCAATTTCAAATTTTCGGCGCCAACTAAAATGTCCAAGTTTCTTTGAGATTAAATGTACCGTTCGTCATTTACCGTCTTTGCAGCTGGTGAAAGTGTTTAAAAATTCTTTAAGAAACAAAAAGCGGTAAAGAAAATCATTCATGAAAGACATCTAATTATAAAATTTCTTCTAAATAAGCATAAGCTTAAAATGTCTATTAAAACAGTCGAACTCCAACTATCCGAATCCATTGGCATCGGATGACAATCGGATAATTGGGGTTTTCCGAGTAATTACAGTTTATTACGTTGAAAATGAGAAAGGGGATCAACTATTTTTGAAGAAAAAGAGCTTTTGGTGAATCAAATGAAAATAACACTTTGCTATGTTATAGCATACTAACAAGGGCTATACAATAGTACATTATGTACTAATATTATTATTACATATTAGTACACATGTACGTACCGTACTTTAAGTGAGTGAGTGATTGCTTGCTGAATAGCTCGGGCAAAGAGTAAACTTCGACTCGTGGAATAGCGCATAGACGGAATTATTATTTTGGGAATCGCAGTACGTTTTTGTCTTTTTTAGCCTACTTTCCCAATAAAAGTCAGAGAAAGACGAAAAAAGCATGAAAGAAGGCTTAATGTATCTTGAAAATATTACAAAAAACAGTCACATTAATAAAATAAATAAATATAGATTTTTTTGTTTGAAAGATCTTGGCGCGGACGCCTCATTACTATGTCTCACTTTAATTTAAAAAGTGTATTAGCTGCTTTGTTTATAAGGTGCTGCTATTTTATTTGTTCGATTTTTTTACGCATCATTTTTTTTAGATGAGTTAAGAATATTTTTTCCTTGAAATCAGCTAAAAATATTTAAAAATTTTTTGAAACAATTTGCAATTTTAGCTATTTTTGAGAATATTGATCAGGTACAATCTACATAAAGATATGCGCAGACGATTATTATTATTATTATTATTATTATTATTTTTTTTTGGACAATGAAAAGTATTTCTTTAAGTTGACATTTTATTGTTTTTATTTATTTTGGTAAGTGCATTAATTCATTTAAAAAAATATTTTTGGCAACAGGGGAAAAAGAAACGATTTTTTTTTGATATGATGTATTTATTTTAATGAGCTTGTTAATTTTAATTATTATTTTTTCGTTTTGAAAGCTGTTAAAGATTTCTTTTAAATGGAAAAAAATGTATTAGCTGCTTTGTTTAAAAGGTGCTGCTATTTTATTTGTTCGTATTTTTTTTTATTTATTTTTTATTTTTTTTATTACGCATCTAATTTTTTTAGATGAGTGAGGAATATTTCATTCCTAGAAATTAGCTTAAAATATTTAAAAATTTTTTGAAACAATTTGCAATTTTAGCTATTTTTGAGAATACTGATCAGGTACCAGAAAGTAGTATGGCTATACGGGAAAGTAGGCTCGTTTAGTTCTAGACGGAACTTCTTGTTTAGAAACATTTTGAAAGTGGTTTGAATAATCAGCGGTTTGGATAGCAGGAGTTCAGATAGTTGGAGTGCAGACAATTAGAGCTCTACTGTACTATAATGCATAGCTTATATTTAGACTCACGAGAAAGACATGTGGTGTGCACATCAGATTTTTGTTTCGAGTACTTTTCCATCATTTGCAATACATAGGTGAGATACGAGAGTTAATAAATGGGATTGAGTAATCAACTCATTATTTAAAAAAAAGTTGCCTGTTTATGCAGATGCTATTTTCCATAAATGCATTAAAAACACCTGGCACATTAAAAAAACTTAACGGTGTGTTAAGGACAATATTGACAATGTATTAAAGAGAATTATTTTATAGAAAGGGCTTTAAGGTAGTTTGAACATTTTATAATGGACTTCCGTATTGATAAATTTTTCAAGTCAAGTTTATTTCTTCCACTTCCGAAGTGTAAACTCAGTTTTGGGCCTACTCCAAAAATTTTTAGAATGCTTGGAAATTTAAAAGCATCATCCATTTTTGAAGATTTAGCAATTAATAAAGATATATTCACACGAATAAATTTAATTCACACTGTTTAAATTTAATGGAATCTATTATTTTTACGTTGCATAACTTCTGATATTGAATCCTTTTTCTTTCTACGTTTTCGTGTCTTTGCGGCTGCATGGAGTCGGAAAGCATGGAGATCCGCAGTGGTTGAAAAATTCATTAAAAGACAAGGTGAGTCATTTAAATATCTCATTTTTCTAAGTTTATGGTGAGTTTAGTGTACGTTTGGTTCACCACGAGGTGGCCCTACACAAACGTTTTAGATTGTAAAATTCAAAGCTGTGAGAAGTCGCCAAGTAGATTATAAAATCGCCAATGCTGAATTAACATTTTACCAATTGTTTTCACATTCAAATAGTGCAGCGTCTCTAAAATTGAGTTCCACGGAACCTCCATGTTACACTAAGATCACTCGGGGTTCCGCAAAATTCATTATTTCTTTAACTTTAAATTAGTCACTCAAAAATGTAGGTAAAATCTTTACTCAAACCTTTCTTATCTATTTTTCGAATGACCCGTTAAGAAAATATCAAAATGGGCTTTAGAAACTCATTTATTTTCGTTGAACGACCTTCAATTCAATCTACTAAAATATGGAACTTTTTATTGAAATGATCTTTTTTGATTCATTCTTTCTACTGAAACTCGATACTTTGCCCTTATTGGTGTTCTGGCGCATTTAATAAAATTATAGATGTACTGCAACTGTTACGAAAGATTGTATTGGTTCAATTATACCAATGTCAGCTACATATATGTTTGCGCGGTGTTCAAAACATTTGTCATCAAAAAACAAATACTGTAACAAAGGGCTTCCCATACTATGGTTCACGGGCTCCTTGGGGGTCCGCCGAAACTTAGTAAGGAGTTCGCAGCCAACTTAAAAAAAAAAAAAAAAACTAGGGTAATGACCCCAGTAATTGGCACTTTAAGAGTTTGTCCTTAACCTTACCTCTGTAACAGAGGTAAGGTTAAGGACAAACTCTTAAAGTCCTCTGTTTTCATTTCTTAGAAAAGAAATATTTACTTGTAAATATTTTTGTATCAAAGAATATGCACATCTGTGCATCTATTCAGTTCACCAAAAGCAAAAATATTTGAATAGATATTTTTATAAAAATTGAGGTATAAAAAGTTACCAAAATCACCAGTCATTGGCACCTGATACCCCAGTGTATGACACCTTGTGATCCAGTGATTGGCACATGTTAATGAAACTGGAAAATCACTTTTTCACTTTTAGATTACATACAAATTTCATCATCATAAGAAACATAACTAATGTTGATTTAGAGTTGATAATTTTACATAAATGAATGTTAAATTACACATCTTAGCGTTAGAAACGTATTTTAGAGAAATAAAAATTTGGAATGTTACATGAAAAAAAAATGTCGTGATTACTGCTGTTTCATCGGTCGGCATGCAGTTTTGATTTTAGGAATTTAGCTGTTTTCACAAGTTGTTGTTTTGTGTCAGTTAGGCTGGCAATTCGGGGTGCGCTGCTTCACTTTTCCAACTGTACCGTCATTTGGTGTGAAGTCCGACTTCCACAGTACACACATGCCATAGGGACCCGTTTATAGGGTAGGCAACCATACACAGCATAACAACACATTCACACAAGGGGGGGGGGGGGCAAGGACAGGAGAAAGTACATCCATGCCCGAGCCGGAATTCGAACCCGAGACCACCGCATCGCAGTCAGACGCCTCTGACCACTAGACAAGGCGGGCAGCAGCTGTTTTCACATAAAAAAGAACATTAAACCGATGATTCAAAGGGACCACGCAAAAAAAAAAGAAAAAAAGAAACTTCTCTACACTCATAATATCTGAATGTGATGGCAACACACATATATATATTTTTTTAATTTAACAGTAAATCCTGGAGAATTTAAATCAATAGTAGAAGCCATATAATAGAGCTGCTGCAAAAGTATCAGAAATCAAACTAGTGACTCATGGAACAACACATTGGTTTTTACAGGCACATGCGCCAATTACTGGAGATTAGCAAAACTGAAGCACAACTAAATGGCAACCATCATTTCTTCAAAAACTCCAAAAGACACAAAAATTTACTTCTACCCTCCCAAAGTAACATTTTTCAACTAAACAAAACTTTCGACAACCAAAATTTCAAATAATTTTTGAGTCAGATTTTAATGAATTGATGTGCATGCTTCCCTTAAGCCAGAGAAAAAGCTTTTGCAACAAAAATCGCTGATTCGGCACAAACCATAATTGTTTCTCTTTCAATGTGAACTGCTACCGTTTAGTAACATGAATTGAAGTTATAATCTTTAAAGTAAATGTACATTCAGTTGGTATATAGCCTTCTACTTTTAAAAGAATGGATATGAATCTTATTTTAGTACATTTATGTTGGAAGTGCCAATCACTGGTGACCTGCCAATTACTGGGGGTGTTACCCTATCATTAAATTTTGCATTTGAAAACTAGAATTTTCGCCTTCAAATTAAAGAGTTGTCTTTGGAGCCCTATCCCCTACATCTCAAGGTACAATGTTAAAAGATCGTCGAACCGTTTTCTTTGACTATACTGTACTGTCCGTCGTCATGTGAATATGAATGTTTGATGCACCCAGTGGCGTAGCTAGGGTGGGGCGGAGGGGGCGGTCCGCCCCGGGAGGCACTTTTTGAGGGGCGGCAATTTCACACTTTTAATGCGAAAAGAATTAACGCGTTTTACCAATAAGGAAAAAGGAAATCATGCTTTTGATCTACAACTGGAAGCAAAATAGGAAAAAGTCTTCGAATTGTAAGGTTTTAGTACGACTATGGAAATACAATTACTCTAATACGAAACATGTGTTTTTCTTGTACACATCTCAGGACTATTGTTTGTTTTGTTTTTTCTTCCTTCGTTTGAACCTTTAAACTGAGAGGTGGTAGTGTAAAGTCAAAGAACTATTTTTTTTTTGCTGTTAATTTTAACTATATCGGAGGAAACAATAAACTTAATAACCTTTCGTTAAACTATGAAGCTACCATTTGATTTTAAGGAAGTTTCAAGGAATCCACCGTATAAAAAAAAAAAATTAAAGGAAAGTAAAAACAAGAGTAAAAGGAGAGAGTTCTCAAATGGTGGGCGATTTCCTGCTCATTTTCAGGAAAGCATTATCTATTTAAACAACTGCTTTCATTGGTCATTGACTACAAAATTTTCACTAAGTCAATGAATTGTATGTTCTTTTTATATAAAAAAATATTCTGAACTTGAATAATTGCTTGTATTACTGCATTATATCAACTAATTCCTTTATACAATGACTTTCACATTTAGTCATTTTATGGAAAGGTTTTTAATTAGTAAAATAATTTCTGGGCAAAGTCTTTCACATTTCGACCTCAGTTAGTGGAAAAGAGAATCGTCCAAATTTGATCTCGATACATTTCCTAGGGATAACGTCCACCCCATCCCTTCACATCTCATCTATTAGCCTAATCCTAGTTATAGAGTTTTTATAATTTGAATGCCAACAAACCCCTGAGGGCGGTCAATCTCTGATCCTTTCTGTATAATGATTAAAGATAGTAATCTCACACACTGAGTTATGTAGCTGTAACTTAATAATTAAAATAAAGGCAGCAGGCCAAAATTAAAGGTCAAATGTAAAATTTTTACTCATTTCAAAGGGTCGTAACTCGCTTAGGGGATAAAAACACAAAGTGAAATATGACAAAAACTAATCACTGGAGTCACACTGAGAAAATATAGCTGTAATTGTGTGTTTGTTTACCCTTTACAAATTACAGCCCCTCAAAGATCAGAAAATTTATTAAAAAGACATTTTCATACCCTTGTAAACCGAAAGGGGATGAAATTAAAAATAAAATTTTTCAGCCAATTAAATATTTCATTTTAGTGCTATGCACGTTGTATGTACTGTTTTGTGTATTTGGTTTGTAAAAAAGATACAGATGTTCGAAATTGTGTTATTTATTTAGTTAACTCATTTTGAAAGGGAGCACTAAATCATTGAATTAGTTAATTGCGGCGTGTTTTTTATCTATAAATGGGGGAACTCTAAAGTATTGCAAGACTACTTTAATTATATTCTAACGAAGAACAACAAAAACATTTTTCGCTTAAAAAAATATTCAAATCATTTTCTGAGTTAAAATATTTAATTAAAATGAAAACTACTGGCCATTTTTTAGCTTTATTTATACAAAACCAATGAAACATTTTTTTATGTCAGAGTATCATAAACAATCGGAAATTCCTTCTAAAATTTTAAACTGTTCAAATTTTTGTTATTTGTCCAAATAACTCATCCCTAAAACATAAAGAAAAATTATGAAAAAAGCATTACACCATCCTGAATCATGTATATTATACTCTATATAATAAAAAAACTAAAAATCATATTGCAGATATAGAAAATAAAATTTAAATTTGATAACACACAGGTTATATAGTCATTTTTTGACCTTTTTCAGCAGATATATTTTTTTTATTTATACATACTTCTTCATGTGTATTGCAAATGAACAATAATTTTACTTTGAGTGTATTAAAACTCGTTGGAATAAAGCAATGATGAGCTCTTGTATTCAGAATTCTATTTGTTGAGTCAAATCTTTCTTGGAGCATTTTTTCAGCTAAATAAACTTTCTGAGTGTTTACGTAGATAAATTTAATGCCTGTAATAGCTGAAGTGCAAAAGTTATACATTTCCAAAGGAGTTAAAATATGACTTCCCTTAGGTCTTTGCAAGCCGGCTTTTGTAACAACTCTTTTCACTGTTCCTCCGATCAAGTCACATGGTCTTTTACAGGGTGAGGTTGCATAGAAATGCCATTCAGCTTTCAAAATTGAAATCTTCGTGATGACATAAATTTCTAAAGTTCTTTCTATTTTTGTAATGTGCGGTAGCTCCATCTGTAAAATAATTAACTTTCTCCAATTTTGGAAATCAGATTTTACAATTGGTAGTACTACTTTTTGAAACGCATAAACTGCAACTATAGTGTGGCGTAAATAGTCACTTATTATGCAAAAGCTGTTGGTTTGTAATTCATTTTTTCTATCTTTGTAATAAATTACAAAAGGGTGTAAGGCAGCTTGTGAATTTACCCAATGATAACTCTGTATTTCATCTTGCAGGACAAAAGTGAAATTTTCAGTATTAAATCTCCAATTATTAATTATTAAACATTCATTGGGTTGAAGAGTTTCTTGTTTTTTAAAAAAGATGCTTGTAAAGCAGTGATAAAATGGTGTTTTTTTTAAACTAACTTTACTAAATTATCAATAAACTCGTGATAAGTTTGCTCAACAGTAATTAAAGTGCATTTGTTATTAGAAATCAAGCTCATTTCTGATTCCAGACTATCCTTACTTTCTTCTAAAAACAGCTTCACTGCTTCTAAACCAGGACAGTTCAAACAAGTACCAAACATACATTCTTCGTTATTTATGTTACATGTCATCCTCTCCAACAGACTTCTGTAAGACAGTTTATTAAAAAACTAGCTGTACCCGACGCGCGTTGCTACGCCAACAAAAAAAAATACATCATTATACTGATTTTCATGACAATCGGTTGAACGGGGCAGAAGTTGCTACTCTGCAGTGCCACCTGGTGGCGAATGGCTTCAATGAGCATATTTTGCACCTTCTCCCTGGAAAAATACATATATATAGCCATTTTCATAATAATCGGTCCAGGTATCGAGTGAAGCCGTGACTCTACTCAAATTTTGTACTCGCGCAGTTTGCAAGATCAATCCATCGCTAAAAATATCTATTAGAAAAAGTTTTAAATTCCCCTGTTGCATGAAAAGCCATAAAACAATAAAGAAAGAATTTATTTGTTCAAACTCAAGAAAAATGGCTTCTTATGAATGAGATCTTTCACGCGAATTAATTTCTGCAGCCGATCATTTTATTCGTATTTATCCAATGGATTGTGACTTAAATTGGAATAAAAAAGGATCGGATTTTTTTCGAACTGGTGTATAAACATTCCCAGTACCAAAAATAACAAACGGTGAAAGTTTCAGCCAAATCTGCCGGGTAGTTTTTGAGTTCATGGATGACATACAGACAAACATTCATTTTTATATATATAGATGATCCACTCATCATTGACTTCACGTTTTGATGTATAGAACATAGACAGTGTGAGTTTCTGAGCCACCGGCTGAAATACAGCGTTGTGGGCGCAATTCACAAAATTTTGAACGATCGATTTTAACTTCTGGGTGTTTTAGTTTGAATGCTTCAAACAACTCATTAAGATTAAACAAAATAAGACGCTTTTGTTTCTGCTCTTTTACTCCTGAATACTGATTCCTGATAGATTTAAAGTCTTTCTTACCTGGATAGATTCTGCTATAGCCGTCATCTTCATAGAATTTTATAACTTTTTCCTTCATGTTATTTGAAACTCTATTGCGATTTTTTTGAGAAATCACGATTGCTTATTGCTTTCATTTGACTGTTTTTGGCGTGCTATCATTTTATTTTCCCACCGCCACCCTCCGCGCCATAACCGTCGACCGGCTCCTCACGGTGCGAAAGCCGTCTCCAGGTTGCATCCATGTCCTACACACACACGCACACATACACACACATACACCTACACACATACACCTATACACATACACACACACACGCATACACATACACCTACACACACGCATACATACAGACACCTGCACATATACACACAGAAAAACATACACACATACACACAACTACCCACTCATTCATGCCTGCACACAGACACAAACACATATGCCTATACACATACACCTCCCACACATACACATTCATACACACAACTACCCACACACTTATGCCAGCACACAAACACACATGCCTACACACATATATATACCCCCTACACACATACCCCCCCCCACACACAAACACACACGCCTACATACACGCACTCGTGATTGCGAAAAACATAATTTCAATTCAAAATGTCAAAATTCAAATTATTATTATTTTTTTTATTTGTTTTCTGCACAAGGTAATATACCAAATTCTTTTTCCATTTTTTGCCTTTCGAACCACAAAGTCGCCTACTTGAAGAGTTTTACATATCTTCGATTCAGGCCATGATTTGGGCATTAAAGTTATAACATTAATCTTTTCAGAATAGCTGTTAGATTCTTTAACTTTTTGTTTCAAACTTTCTACAAGTGATAATTAATCCTCCCCTAAATTTGCTAACTGTTGTCTGTCGTCAGATTTTTTTGATACATTGAATGATTTCTTAAGTTTTTCCTCCATTTTTTTTTTGAAATGTGTGAGACTTTTCTTTTAACGCTGATGACCTTCTATTTTCACTTAATTTACTTATTAACCTACTTCAGAAAAGGAGGTTATGATTTCGGCTTGCGACTTTTTATGTGTGTTTTCGTATTACTTCAAGAATACTGGACCGATTTGAAAAATTTTTGTTTGGAAGGGTATGCTTTCCAGATGGTCCCATGTTAATTTTGTCTGGATCTGTTGAGGGGTCTCGGAAGAATCTAAGAAACTTTAAATTTCACACGTTGTGGCTACGTAGACCAGCTTTCATCACTGCGCGATACGTCACAGGAGGTCACGTGGTTTTGGCGTGAACGTTGCATTTTTTCAACGGAGGTATTTTGTTTTGAACAATACGTATATAATTCTCTCGCATCGGGGTTTGATTTTCACGGTGCCGCCTGCTAATTTTAATTTTGTCTTAAGTAATCAGTAAATTAAATGCATTTTGCTACGAAAAAAGTTGAATTAATTTATTATTTTTTTGCTAATAAATAACTTCATTTAGTCATCAAAGTTTTTTTTTGTAATATTTCAGTTTTGAAATATATTTAGTGTTAAATTCAAGGGGAATTTGAGACAAAAATCCCCCGCCGCTCCCTCTGAAGATGACAATTTATGTTCCTTAATAAATATACTGGCGTCCGTTTTCTGAAGTTGGACTAGTATTCCAGATTTAATATTTCATGACGCCGTCAGCTTAATTTACAGTTAGGGTAATATTAATTTACAAACTTAGTTGGAATTTTTTTTTATGTACTATGCTCCCCGATTATTGGAAGACGCCTGTACAGATTAGGAAAATTATTTTTCTGTTTCAAACGGTATACTTCTCCCTGTCGTCTAATGGTCTTCAAATCCGGGTATAAGGGATTCAGGAGAAATCGAGGGAGAGGATAGATTTAAAGACTAATTTCGCGTTTAGTTAAATTAGTGTTCAACTCAGGTGGGTTGTCAGTTACGTTATGTAGTAGTTTATAGGAGGCCCCGACTTTAAAAGGTTATTAAAAATTAAGAGAATTAGTTAGGTATTAAAATAATTCATCGTACGGTCCCCACTTGAAAGGATCTCAAAAAAAACTTAAAAAAAAAAGTTGAGAAAATCTATAGGTATTTGGCCCACTTCATAAGCCTACATCTTAAGAAAATCTGCAGACTGAAGATCTCTAGATTTTCTGCAGAATGTTCTGAAGTTGAGAAAATCTGAAGGTATTTGGCCCACTTTTAAGCCTAAATCTTAAGAAAATCTACAGACTTAAGATCTGTAGATTTTCTGTAAAAAGCTCTGAAGAAAATCTTCAAATTTTTATTCTCAAGGTTTTCTTAGAATATATAGGCTTAAAGTGGGCCAAATAACTTGAGATTTTCTGAAAGTGGGCGTTTCTGAAGATTTTCTTTAAAAATTAATTTTTTCAGAAATTTTTATTTATTTATTTATTTATTTCGAAAAATACAGTAATTAAGAAAATCTTAGAACTCTTTCGGCTAAAACATAGTTCAAAATGATTTGAAACTCCCTAAAAATTGCATAATGATAATGTATTTAATCTAGATTTGATTATGTGCGTAAATCATCCAAATAAAAGCTTAAGAAGCATTTGAAATTTCAATCTACATACATGAGATGCTGTCATGATAAAAATTTCCTACCAGAAATAACTTGGAATGTAGTATTTAAAATTAGTTCAGAAGAATAAACCTAGAGTTTTTTTTTTTTTTTTTCATTGTGCTTGGCAAAAACAGATACCTTGAAATAAGATTTTTTAATTTAGACTAAAATGTGTTCACCGTACTGATGTAGGACAACGTATACAATGTGTTTTTAATTCATTGGTGTTATGAATAGGATACACTTTTTTATTTCTTGTAGATGGTACTAATTTTTTTAAGATAATGGTCATAAGTCAAATATTTCAAACAGAAATTGACAACAGAAATCCCTTCTACTTCAAGAACAGTTAGTTATATTGTTGAAAATTTTGTTGTGAAAAGTATTTCATTGGCTATTTGAGAAGTGGTATGCACCTGAATATTTTTCCAATCAGAGTAGGAAGAATATAATTTAATGGGAAGATAGTATAATAACCTTGAATTTTTTTTTTTTTACATTATAATATATATTTGCTCTACTCTGATTTTAAAAATATATATACTGTCGGCCCTGCTTAATTGAATACTGTCAGTTCCAAGAAATATTTGATTAAGCGGGGAAATACTTTTTATCATACCAAATTGACAACATTTAATGTAATAATAATGAATCAATAACTATATAATGAGAGTAATGTTTTTGGTAAAAATATATTGAAACAAGCTAAGTGAACAACAAAATAATAGGTATAATAATTTTAAATATATATTAGAAGGGTGCAAGGAAAAAATGCAACTTACACCCTCATCTGTTGTATGCATAAAATATAATTTAATATTTTTACATGAATAATTGTTCATACGTAATTAATTTTTAAATTACTTAAAGAAACTTCTTAGCAAAATATTGTGAAAGCTGATCAATATTGTTTGATTAAGCGAGGATCTTTGACATTTCCTCAGTGGGGAAGTATTCGGTTCCAAAAGGTTTTATTCATATTTGGGGTATTTGTTTATCCGTTACCCGTTTAAGCGGGGATGGCAGTATATATAAGAATACACACACAATATAAATTTTTTGTTCTGATATGAGATATTTAGCATCAACTCTACACTTCTGAGACTTAATTGTGCAACAATTTCTTTATTCCTAAACACATTTAAATATATATTACTGTGAAAGCTTTAAATAAGAGAATGTTGACTTTCACCGTCTCATGTGGACAGTTGCCAGATATTTCAAACTTTTAGTTTCATGTAGAGTGAAACTTTGGAAACTCGACTTACGGATAACTCGACTAACCTGGTAGCTCAACATTTATTTTCCTTATGGTTGGCTCAATGCTAATTTTAATGGGCTAAAATCTCTCTAACTTGACGCACATTTTCAGGAACCCCTATAAGTCAACATCTAATTGCTATTCTAGTCTACAATTTTTTCTTTCAACATTCTTTCATACTGACCTTTTCTCAGAACCTTACGCTGTGATTTCTTGGTCAGTCAATCTTTTTTGAGAAGTTCTTTTAGAGAATTCCATTTTTATCCAGGGCAGTCTGCCACCACTCTGTGCTGTTAGTGCAATTCTAAAAGGCTACGGTAAGATAAATGTCCTCTAGAGAAAGGTGGCACTGTGACATGTTTTTCAAACAAGGATGAGCAGGACTTTATCTTAAGACGTGGCTGACAAGAATCTGTTTTATCTCTTTAAAAAAAATAATGGCGAATTTATTATGTACTTTTTAAAGTTAGAAAATTCTTTTACTGGAATAAACTTTTATAACGTGAATGTTAAGCATTTGTAAGTGATAAGGCTTCAGAGTAGAGGGAAAAAATGACCGGCCCCGACTCTGGGAATTTTAGATCCTTAGACTACCACGCCACTAGCAATGGCAGAGTTGCAGGTTTTGGGAGAAAATGACCGACTCAGACTCTTGAAATTTTAAAACTTTGACTCCTTTGCCCCAAAACATGTCAGTCATTGACTCCGCAGCCCTGGTAAGTGATACAGAAACTGTTTAGGAATTACAATTATGGAACCTCAGTAAGTTGACTTCCGCTTCAGTCGACATGTTTTAATGTTCCCCGGGGGTGTGAATTCAGACCTGACTGACAAGAATCTGTATTATCTCTTTTCAAAAATTATGGATTTATGTACTTTTCAAAATAAGAAAATTCATATACTGGAATTAGTTTCCATGATGTAAATGTTAAGCATTAGAAAGTGACAGGGCTGTGGTGTAGGGAGGGAAAATTACCGGTTCTGACTCAGAAATTTCATACCCTTAGACTACGACTCCGCGAGCAGTGGCAGAGTTGCGGGCTTAGGAAGAAAATAACTGACGCTTGAAATTTTAAACCTTCGACTCCTGAATCTGACTCTTTTGTCCTAAAATCTGTCAGTCTCTGACTCTGCAACCTTGGTAAGTAAAAGTGATACAGAAACTCTTCAGGAATTAAAATTATGGAACCTCAATAAGTTGACATCCACTTAAATCAACATGTTTTTAATTTCCCTTGGGGTGACGAGTTATGAAGCTCCACTGTATATATATTCAGTGATGTAACCATCAATTTTTCTAAGGTTATACTTCCAGTAATCCATTATCCACAATTGGTGTACGTGATCATATACATAGTATATTATAATATGAAAATTTATGCAATTTGATATTATATGTCTAAACAATGTTTGAGAGTATACAGCATATATATGAAGTATACCCTATGGGAACACCACTGTATATATTTCAGTAGCGTCACTACAAAGAGCGATGTTTAATCATTCAAATTTTAGCGAAAATAGAGCGCTATATTGCAGGGAGGGAGAGGTTATTTAAAGGTATATACTTCCTTTAATTATAAACCTAAATTTTATCAAATTTTTAGATCAGACAAGATAAACAATAATAATGTAGGGCAATCACATGTGTTTATGTATGCAGAGGCAATGAAAATCATGCAAGTGCAGGTGCTACATTTAGAGTTCTGAAATCCATGACTTTAATTGCAACTTTCCATGACTCATGAGTTACAATTTCGTAGAAAAAACATTCATTTTTCACAAGAATACCGAAATTTAGTGTTTTGTGAAAAATAAAATTTCAACCACATGAACTACAGTTAGACATTAAATTAAAGCGAAATGTAATGAGCTGAACTACTATTGTAACTAAAAAACAGAAATAATAAATTTCAAGAACATTTTCTGGTTTTCAACAAATCATACAAAAATTAGGTAGGAATTTTCATGAAAGCAAATTTATTATTTTTTCCTTGAAATATCTGATATAGTACACAATAATCTCTCAATTACTAAAAATACTGATTTTATAAAACAAAGGAACCTGCTAAACTGGTTTTATTTACTGCATTTTTTTTTTTTTGAAATTTACTTTTAAAAATATGTTATTTTAAGAACAGAGAAAGATGCTAAGATTTAATTCGTTTGAAAGCTAGCAGTTTTCTTTTTCAAATGCGTGACTATCAATAATTTACTAATTACTAAAATCAAGTTCAGAATCAACCAAATGAAATAAATAATCAGAATAAAATAAACAATTAAATTAACTTACCAACTTGATCAACAAAATTTTAGGAAAACCTACAAATATTTGAAACATTC